>NC_061117.1:54585591-54665780 GCF_002878395.1 Capsicum annuum
GGTATTCCCACCCTTAACTAAAAACTACACTCTATCCTCAATGCTTTAAAACAAAGTAAATTAAAGGAAGTGAGAACATACCTGGGAAGCACTAAGCACTCAAATTATGAGCATCCCTATATGGGGGCATATCAGCCAGCGGAGGTGGTGGTGGTGGCAGTGCAATACTAGTAGAGGCCTTACTATGCTATAGGAATATAGTAATCACGGTGCTTAAACTATGAGAATATGCATGTACATAAGGCTATGTTGTTAGATTTGATGTGTTTTTGGGAGTGTTTTGCAGGAAATTAGGTTTTGTATGCTAAATGTAAGAGAAACTATAAAAAACGGCTTGAATCATAGTCAAAAACCTATTTTAATCCTTTAAATCCTAAGTTACGAATTTCTCCTAACAACTCGTAAGGATCCTATATGATTCGTATCTTGGACAAACCTTAAAGTAGTATCTCAGATAGATTCAACTTAACTTCGACAGTGCTTCAGTATTTTGGCCATATTTTTTCACCCTGATATCGGATTAAGCCAAAATTGGTATCATTGGAAAGCTAATTCAATTGTATATCTATTGGTGGATCTTGAGACTGAAAATTCCAAGTACACAAAAAGTTATGCTCAGTTTAATATGAAGATACAAGTTATAAGTTTGGCCAACTTACTTTTCCTATTCTATTTTAGTTAGGATTTGTTTACTAGGGTTTCCATATATCCTAATTAAACTCCTATTATGTTTTAAAGTCCTTTTATGTATGGTTAATTAAGTTTTCCTATTTTATTTAGGATTTTATCTATAGTGTTTTCCTATTTTATTTAGGATTTGATTTCTAGGGTTTTCCTACTTTAATTAGGATTTGGTTTTTGTAATCTATAAATACACTTTAGGATTTGTTTTTTTAATTTATTCTAACATTCAAAAATTCAATAAAGAATTCATCTATTTATTATTATTCTTGGTTTGTTTTTGGTTTGGTATTCAATTTAAGACTTTGCAATTTATTCCTTATTATTGGGAAATTGATTTTGTAATTTTGTCTGTGGATTCCATGATTGATCTCATAAAGATGAGAGGCTAATTCTCTTAACCAGGGTTATGGAAACCTTGGTGGATTAGCTACGTAGAGGAAGTGTGATGTTCATCTACTCTAGGGTTGCATGTATCTTAATCTTCTTCATGATAATTAATCTCAAGTAGTTGCAGTAGCTTGAGATAGGCTGTATTCACATCCATCCCAACAAGGGAGCTTGTGATTGGTAAAAGAAGAATAGGACAATGATTTAGGATTTATCTACACCTTTTAGTTCCCTCCATGTCATCTAATCGCTTGATCCTACCCAGTGATAGTGAATCGAGGTCATAGCAAGTGGCAACAAGGTAACACGCTAAGACT
The DNA here is from genome assembly GCF_002878395.1 of Capsicum annuum. NCBI lineage: Eukaryota > Viridiplantae > Streptophyta > Magnoliopsida > Solanales > Solanaceae > Capsicum > Capsicum annuum. The sequence goes on from NC_061117.1 coordinate 54,586,980, forward strand.
TACCTAGTAAAGGGTGAAATTTATCTTTCAGCTTACCCGACGGCTGATAATACCTACTTTGTAGACTTTGCATATAGAACAACAGAACAATTGGGTTGATAGTGAGAAATTTATGGAGTTAAGAATCAAGGGGAACACAATCCTAGTGTTTGTCTTCTATTGTTTTGAACTAAGAACAACCAATTTTTCCAATTTTTCTCCTTTATCTACTTCAATAAATCCCCCTTTTACTTTTATACATTGCCCGATGATTTCAATAAATCTGAGATAGATTTTTGACATATTCCCTTGGGATTTGACCCCAACCTATTTGGGTTACTATATTTGACAACGACAGCTTTATCCTTCAATTGGAGGTGTTATTTGGGCATTATTAGGCACCCACTTCTATAAATGCATACCTCAACTCATCGATGAATGCAGTCTAATGAATTATGCCTGGCCTTTTAAATGACCTGGCCATAACCATATTAGGATCCTGTAAGTAATTTAGGTGACCTCTCTTGGTCCCAACTGCTGGGACCTCTACATCCTCCTTTGCGAGAAAATCAAACTGTCTCTATGCATGCAGATGTGATATCTGGACCACCTAGGGTATAATTGAGGAAGTGGATGTAGCACGGCTCTCCATAAAAGAGCATACCTCTACTCATAACACATCAAACCCCTTCCTCATTTGGGCTAGATCTGGTGTAGCTATCTTTGTATATCAGGATATAACCCATCTCTCAAACTGATCAAGCCATGTTTGAAAGTTAACACATAGCTCAAATAGTGCAGTACTCAGTATAGCTCCCTATTATGCCGGTGTTTGATCAAATCTAGTCTATACCCCTAATCTCATCTGATTATAAAGGGTAGTCATTTAAGTCTCGACAATCCTTAGTCTAGCATCTATGGTCCTCTGGCTGTCTTCTAAGCTCTACAAAAACTCACTAGATATAGTAATCATACCTGTTGTAGGAGCTATAGTAGATGGGCAAGTAGACTCTATTGATGTACCAACCAGATCTGAGGTTGAAGCCGAGGCTGAAGAAAAAGTAGCCTATGTCACCTCACCTTGTGTACTTAAATTAGAAGCCTTTCTATGCTCCCCTATCTCCATGTCAATAATAATACCCACATCATCTCGATATGCCTTAGTAGGCTTTACAAACACTACCAGGCCTTTAGAGTAGGACCATGGTATTACTACCTCCTGTGTCAATCTCCTAGAAGTGCCTTGACGTGCTAGTCCCTTTATGGTTCTCATCTGTGTAGTCGCTGTTGCAGCTACCATCTCGTATACACCTAGTATCTCAGGCATGCCAGCCTCATTGCATAACTTATGAATCATGTAAGGAAATGGCAGATTAGGTAATTCCCAAAGGCTCTGTCATGTAACTCATGTCGGAGAATACTAGAAAAATCAACATCATAATCAGCCATTAGAAAGGTAACCAATATTGCTCTCTATTATGTCAAGGTATTATCTGAAGCAGTGGTATCAATCGATATCTAATCATAAACCACCAAAACTTTGCCTCCAATGTCAAGAGGTTCTTCTTGATCATAGATTTCTCCTTGATCCATGGGGCAGTATCACTCAGTGGTTAAATATAACTAGCTATACACCTAGCTATCTCGAACCTCTCACATTGATGCTCAACCTGCCGCATGCTATATCAATCATGTGCAATCCTCAGTCAATGGTCGCACTCAGCTGTAGATGCCAGAGTGATATAATCTGGGTCAAAGATAACTCTGCGAATAGTCTTTGTTGATATGTCAACTCTGACCCCTCTAACCAATGTGTGCTAAAGCTATGGCTGCCTAGAAAATATGATCAGTCCTGGATGTATGCACATAGGAAGGACCATAGTAGCTCTGTAGGATGCATAAAATTCCCACACCATAGCTGTGCCGTAGGAACTGAGTGGCCTAGTTATCCACTCTAGCTGATATCTATCAAATGTTGCCCATAGCTATAGTACTCGATCTAGCTCTGGTAGATCAATTTGGTGCTCCCTATAAATATACCTCGTAGGTCTATCATAAATCTCCCGCATCCCTTCAACACACTATCACTGATGTCTTTTCTTGAGACGTACAGTCAAGGCCGATGTAGGAGTGGCACTCTACTGTACTAAAGCATCCTGGAAAGGTTGCTCGATACCCTAGTCAGAGTGGGGTACCTTTATCTATTATACATGAGAGCCATGCCCTTATCAGACTGGGACATCATGGATTACTACTCCTGCTCAACCTCATTATATAAATTATGGGAACCCTCCCAGACTGGGGGTCCTGAGAGGTGTCCTTAGCAGCAACCTGTGGAGTAAAATCACACTCTTTCTCCTTGTTATCATCATCATCATCATCATCATCAGGTGAAGGAGTGTGCAGTGGTAATATCTATGCAAACTTCATCCTCGGTCGGGCTACAGCTGACTGAGCAGCTTGGCTAGTCAGTCTTCTCGTGACTCTGCATGTCACCTCAACTACAACGTCTCTACATCATTGCCTCGGGTACTTATCTACTGAACTTCTTGGATCGGGAGACTCTTCTCGTCTTGTTGAAGTACTGGCCTTCATTTTGTTCACTGCTTTAGGTGTCATATATATCCAAAAAACCAATTGTTAGTTTCCAACAAAAGTGAGGGATAGTAAAAGTTGAAGAAAAACTCAATTTGAAAAGTTTGAATTTTTCCTTAATTTTCACATCCCAAAGGCCTATTTGAAATCCGAACAAGTAAAATTTGCACACACCATTAAAGAATCATGAATTTCAAACCAAACAAACATGCTCAACTAATGGTATTATTTCATTCGTTCAAGTTCAATTTCGGTTAGGGCCTAACTTTAGGTTTTCTTTAATACAAGGCCTTACATTATGATTTTAGGCTACTTCAAGGCTCTTACATACAAGCATGATAGTTTCTATGTATTTTTCAATTAAATACACATATAAACTTGTTTAAACATTTGATATACCAATATTTAACCATTAGGAGCCGAGAAATCTACCTTTTATAGGAGGAACTAGAAGAGAATAGTGAAGAACTCATGCAAAAGCAAGGTTGAAACTTGTTTTTAGCATGTTGGGACAAGTTTTTACCTTAAATAAGTGACAATTTAGCCTTTACTCAATTATGGGGGTTAGTTTATAATTTAATAGGGAAATTTGAATTCAAAGAGAAAAGTGAAGTTTTGAGGATTAAAAAGAGTTAGAATGAGGGTAAGCATGTTTTTGTACAGGTGAGGGATTTTTTAGGTCATATTTAAATGTTGGCAGGCCCAATATTTTAATTACAAAATATGCCCAATGATAAACCTAGCCACAACTTATACCTGAGGCCTGTACCTACGATCTGGCCCTGGGCGCAGGTACCACCTGTGGCCAGTAGGTGCTGGGAACAGGTGCCAAGCCGAAAATTTTTTTGGCACTCTTTTATACAATATGGACCTAGTGTTTTGATATTTTTCTAGATACTTATGGTCTCGCAACCTAAGTTTTAGGTCCCAAAAGTAAAATTTGATGCCAAAGTCCATAACTTAACATTTTTCATCCTCAAAGTTTCAACTTTTCCACTTATTACTCAACCTTTCATGTGAGACTTGTGACCATGATGGGTTGATCACACAGTCCCCTTACCTGGAAATCAATGAATGTAGCTATTTTTACTGTATTCCGGGTAAGGTTAAAAAACTAAGAACCTACAAAAAGACAAAAATAAGAAAAGTATGAACACTAAAATAGTGAATTTCCTTCCTCTCAATGATTGATTTAATGTTCCGATGCGATGTGGCTATGTTGGTTACTCAGAATTCACCCACAAGCCCATGGGTTGCCTCCTATGCAACACTTGATTTAATGTCACAGTATAACGCGGGTATCTTGACAACCTAGAATTTATCAAGATACCCATAGGAATATCCTCCAGGGTCATCAATACAATCAATCACCGATAGTACCCTCATGTCTGTTGGCTGCTTCATTGAATTTCAGATGTTGAATGTCGCCTCCTCACCATTGACTCTGAATTTTAGCTCACTCTTTTCCATGGCCATTAATGGTCTTCCCAGTATAATGGGAATCTTGGTGTCAACCTCATAGTCTAGGATAACAAAGTCAGTCAGAAAGATGAAGTTATCCACCCTCACAATCATATCAAAAAATATTCCCACAGGCTTCTTCACTATACGGTCAACCATTAAGAGTTACATCAAAGTTGGTTCCAGAGGGTTCAAACCCAACTTCTTGAATATGGACAACTTTATCAAACTAATGCTGAACCCTAAATCACACAAGGATCTAGAAAATTAAAATGAACCAAAAGTATATGGTATAGTAAATGTACTAGGATCACCCCGTTTTAGCTCCAAAGACCTAGTCATGATTCCACTGAAGTGGTGGATACCATTAATATCATCAAATGTCATTCCTTTCTTCCTTGTGACTAATTGTTTCATAAACCTAGCATATCTAGGCATCTGCTCTAACGCCTCTAGGAGAGGTATGTTCAAGCTTAATTCTTTCATAATATTAATGAATTGCTTGAACTTAACCTCCTCTTTATTCTACCTCATTCTCCAGTGATAAAGCGGGGGTGGTCTCAGAATCTGTTTAATTTCTTGCTCAATGACCGAACCCTTACCTTTATCTTCAACAGCTTTACCTTTATCATATGTTACCTTCTAAGACTTAATAGCAGGTGTCTTATCATCACTAGCTTCTATAGCAAGTCATGGGGGATCCATAGTAGTGATACTACTCCTCATGGTAATAGAAAGTATGTGACCATAGTTTTAAGGATTTTGCAATTTGTTGCTCAGAAGGTTACTTGGCTACCTCTGGTTCAGAGTTGCTGACATCTGCACGAACTATTGCTCCAACTACTTGATAGGAGTGACATATGACTCGACCTTCTGGTCAATCTTGATATGTTGGCCTTAATCTCCTTAAGGATGATCTCTTGATTTTCCTGAACCTTTACCAGCTTAGCCAGTATCTCTTCCATTCTAGATTTTACATCTCATCTGTTAGGTGGAATTTATTTATTTCCCTTCTCTATATAGTCATCCTTCATCCTCCAGTCACTATCACACTCCCTGATACAGTCTCTATATATATCATAGTAGTTCTGACTTTGGTTTCCTTGCCCTTGGGCTTGGAAACCCTCCATCTAACAATCCAGATAATTCACTTTCTGTTCTAATTTTGACTTGTATGCTTTGGAAGTTGACCGTTGTGCTGCTATTATATTTACTCTTTTAGAAGTCAATGCTGTAAGCTACTTTGCTAGTACCCTAAGATCAGCTCAAAGCAATGCAATCTCTTGTGCTACCGTGTCATCAACTACTCTCTGGTCATAGGAGGAACCAATAGCATAAGTGTCAGATCCCCTCTCAGCCTCTTGAGTTTTCCACCCTTGGTTAGTGAGCGAGATCTAATCTAGATGATATAAAGCTGTTTCCTAGTGTAGTCTCACAAAACTCCTCCAGATATGGTGTCTTCCATGGCTCTAGAGATGATGGTCAGGGCTTTGTAGAATATCTCTAATAAGATTGTCCCTAATAATCGATGATTGGGAACTATGCTCAGTTTCTTCTTGAACCTAAACCAAGCCTCACACATAGACTCAAAAAATATCTTCCTAAAGTTATAAATCTCGTCTTTGAGCTGAAACATCCTAGATAAAGGAAAGAACCTATTTAAGAATTGGTTGCGTAATTCATTCCATGTAGTGACAGAGGCTCTTGGTAGTTCCCCTAGCCATAAAGATGTTTCTTTTGTAAGTGAGAAGGGAAAAGCCCCAGTCTAAGTGCTTCTTGATTTATCCCTAGATTTGTATAGGAACTGCATATCCCAAGGAAATTTGCAAGGTGCGAATCTGCATCATCTGTAGGCAGACCTGCAAACACACCCTTCAGATTTTAAAGTTGGATCATTACACTTGTAATGTCAAATTTGATTCTTGGGGGAAAAATAGGAGGAACTATGGCTCCAGTCTCTGAGGGCTCAATTATCCCAAGTCTTCTTCTTCATTTATATATGGTTGAACATACTGAAATACTGGGATGATTTGAATATGGGCACCTCTAGCTCTATTTTGGTTTTTATCAAGTACTACTCGGTGGTCTACTGCTAGTCTCTGCCTCCCTAGATACACTCTGAGCTTCTTTAGTTGCTCTTTTATTATTCTCTTCTTGAGCCAAAAGCTAACTGGTTTGCCGATCAACTCTATTCTGTACATCTTCAAGAAAAGGGGGAGGTAGATCATCACGAACCCCTTCAGGAGGTTCATCTTTATTTTGCTCAGACATCCTACCAAGTGTTTGTAGGATCCTTTTTGGATTTGAATTCACTAGGAGTAAGGGATCACCTATACTCCATGTGTTAGGTATACACCTGTGTATGCCCTACAAAGAACAAGAACAAATAGAAAAATCCAAAAACTACAACAACTTTTGATCATAACTCAACACCGTGTTCCCTGGTAATGGGACCAAATTTTAGATTGATGTCCAAACAAAGCCTCCTATTATATGATGATACAATTACTGTCAAAATATAGTTACCCAATACAGGTTTCAGTCAAATCCCAAGGGAATACATGGTTTGCAGATCTCAGCAGTTGTAGTCAATAGGGAAAACAAGAAAAGTAAATGGGGGAGGGGGTTGATGTAGTAATCTCGAACAAGTAACTATATTGACTTTGGTTGTAATCAGTGTAGGTGAACACTACTATTACATTCCCCTTGGCTTCTCAACTCCATACGCTTATCGTGCATTCTTGAACCAACCTAATACCATGCGGCAGAATTGATAAGTTATGTACCTTACACAGTCTTTTGGATAAGTAGAAGGATTTCGCCCTTTACTTTTTGAGTCTTAGGATGTCGCCTTACTAATCATTATCTTGATCCTAGTTAACTATTACCTTTTGCGTCTCTAGTTATAAGATAATAGTTAGTGGCCATTCACTATATTCCATGATTAGCATGGATTAACACTTAACCTCCAATTGCTATTATCTTTATCTTTTCCTAGTCATTGCCTATTTTTTAGGGTAAACAATAATATCTAGTCGGGATCCTAATATGTGCACCCATTAAGAAATCTATTATAATGAAGATAAAGCAATGCATGCCATGGGTATTGGTTCAAATTAATAATCACAGTTTCCCTACTTCATCAATTTGTCAGGGTTTCCACAACCCTAGCTATGAGCTTTAGCTGCTCATGATTGTGAAGAAATCAATAACTTTCATAGTTGAAAGTATAGATGAAATCACAATAAGAAGTGTAAAAACCCACAATTATAACTGAATTAATGTACCAAATAAATACAAGACAATTCCAAGGTCAAAGACGGATCTTGGAATCAAAATATATTTGTGAATATCAAAAGTGTAACACTAACTAAAATTACATAAAGGGTATTTATAGTACAATAGGAAATGCTAAAACCAAAGCCCGAATTAAACAAGAAAAACTAGGTCGGTAGCTACCTGCTCTTTGTACCTACGGTCTGGAATAGGACGTAGGTAGTACCTGTGGTCCTAACACAGGGCGCAACTGCAGACCATTGGTGAAAATGCTGTAGCCTAGCTCTCGATATTTCGACCTCCGACATCTGCTTTGTCCACCTGCAGTTCGTAGGTCCTACATATGGTCCGTAGGTTGCCTTAGTAGGTGTTGGGAGTCATTTTTTTTAGTATTTTTTACTTCTTGAGCATGATTTGATCACGAACAAGCTGGAAAACATCTTGAATATACATAATTGCTCCAAAAAGTGGCCAAAACACCTTTTCCATTAACTTAGCATCCAAAACATGATTTTCTACAAACATACCCAAAACGGATCATATCAAGCAAAATAGCTTTAGAAACCTGCATATTTTCCATGTTTAAGCATCCAAAGTGCTATATTTCTATATCACATCAATGATCATAGGCTATTTTCTAATTATTCCACTCAAGCCTAAATGCCAAACCAAATGATATGTGAATACCTTGATAAAAAAGTTTAGCCTAATTGACCTATTTTTGTTGTTTACATCAATTTTACCTTCTCTTTTCACTATAACAAACCTATTTTTTACTTGGTCCTCCTTGGAATTGTGCATCTCATCCCAGGGAAATCGCCTAATTTGAGGATGGCTATTATAGGGGTGTGTAGGGAAAGATGAGTATGAAGAAAGAAGTGTGGAAAGATAAATAAATAAGGTTAGGTGCAGTAAAAAAATTAGACCTCAAAGAAAATATAGTGCCAAGGAGGTTAAGTCACTTAAAATATCCCTAATATATCATAAACATCCCATGCTTACATTGCAAGCCTAACAAAGTCCTATAGTGATCCTAGGTTGACCGTCTAAAAATCTGGGTAGAGAGCATAAGGGCAAGCCTATGGTATACTGTGTACACTTGTTAGAACTTGTTTGTGAGTGTGAGTATCTCAGGACTATACCTAAAAGAATGAAATAAATCAAGATGAGTGATAGGGCATTCTCTAAATATGAGGGTACATGGGGTACGGTGCCGAGTTACTTATTTGACCCGGTAGGGGTTATTACTTAGGCCTAGTTGTTCGTTGATAATGTAATTCATCATTAGATTTTTGTATGTCATATTGTTGTATCATGTCTTTATAGATAGTAGTCTTTTGATCAACAAGATCGGAGGGGTAAGAAGGTGTTCTTGAGATGAATACGAAACCAACTTCCAAATATGTCACAAAGTCTTCAAAAGCTAAACATTGTGTCTTTATGGGTGTGAATTGTGGTTTGCCTAAGGACATACAAAATTCTAAGTTGAGGGTGTTGATGCACTGTGGAAACACGACACATTTGATGCTTAAAATAAAGAATTTATTCTTGGCTAAGGTTATTTTGGTATATATGATGTGGTTTTATGTGTGTTGTAGGTGAAATAAGTTAACAATGGTCTTAGAATGAAAATGGAATAAGAAGTGCTAAAAATGGAAAATACTGACCATCTTACGAGTCTAGCATATAAGTCGTCAACTCATCATACGAGTCATGAGGAGAAATCGTAAATAGAGTAGAATCCAAAACAAAAATTCAAATTTGAAGTCACAGAATCATACGAGTCATAAGATATGATTATGACTCATAAGGAAAAGTCATACAGAGACTAGTGTTTAAGCCTTTGAAAGTCTAAGGTTCAAGTAATGATGAGTGAAGACCACAAGTCAAAAGGACTGGATACGACTTGTGGTAATGATCATAAGGACAATAGAAACTTGAAGCCGTGAAGATCAATTACTGGAATGCATATGACTGGCAATGTATGATTCATAATAAGATCTTACGAGTGGATTGTATGAGTCATTGTAAGTATAAAGACTAGGCAGAATACCCACCATATCTGTAATGGACCAACTAATGACCCTTTTGAATCTCTATAGCGCTGATATCAAAACCTCTAGTTCTGTCTGCATCAAATAAGCTATAATGATTACTAAAAAAGTGTTGTTGGCCCCCAAAAATGCATATTTCAAATAAGAAGGGAGAACCTTCAACTCTAAGACTGGTGGTTCCTCAATAGACGATCGAGCTGGTAGAGTGGTTTTATTTTTTAGATCTAGATTAAGCTTCTTTTGTGCAAAACTATATGAGCCGTTTTCCTCAAGTACACATGCCATCTCATCATAGTCATCAATACTATCACTATCGAAGTTGATAATCACTACTGTTAAGTCTTCAACACCCAACCTTTCTTCAATAGGAACATTCATAGAAGTATCATCCCAATTTGTTACCGTATCATGATCATGGTATGAGACCTTCTCCTCATCTTAAAAATTAATCATAGATCCTACCTTTGACTCATCCAGCTATTGCATGGACTAGCATATATTGGATATCACTGTCTTATCATTGAGTTTGAACATCAGATGTCTTAACTCCATACCAATCAAAGTCCTTCTAGTAGCTAAGAAGGGGTTATCTAAAATAATCAGAACTTGAAATCAACTTCACAATCCAATATCATAAAATCAACTAAAAAGATGAAAGAAGTCACCTTCACCATTACATCACATAGAATACTAACTGGATTTTTCACCACTCGGTCGGCCATCATAGTTTCATAGATGTTGGTTTAAGTGCTCATGACCCCAACTTCTTAAGCACTACTAATTGTATGAGATTGATACCAGCTCCCAGATCACATAGTTCCTGAGAAAAGTTAAGAGATCTATTGGTGCAAGGGATGGTGAAATCACCATGATCCTCTTTCTTCTCTACCAATGATCTAGTAGCAACAACACTGCAGTAATGAATATTGTCGGCTAGCTCATAACTGACTGTCCGTTTCTTTGTGACTAAGTTCTTCTTGAACTTTGCATAGCTAGACATTTGTTTCAATGCCTCTACAAGTAGAATGTTAACAGTCAACTCCTTTAATATAGACAAAAACTTGTGATATTTACCTTCTTCTTGCTTCTTTTTCAATCTTCGAGGAAAAGAAGGGTTAGGTCTTGGAATAGTATTCTAAACAAGCTCCTTAACCTTATACTTTCCTTTGTTTTGTTTTCTACTACTATCAACATCAACGGGATCATCTTCATTTATAGCATTGGTCACGGTGGGTACAAAAGGATCCATATTGGTTTTACCACCCCGAGTGGTAATGGCATAAAAATGACTATCATTCTTTTAATTCTGAACCGTATCACTACGAAGAATGTTAGGCGGTCTTTGATTTAATATGGCTGAACTTTGGCCATATTTCTTCTCCTGTTGCTTAATTGCGGTAGCATGTGACTCAATCTTCAGATTTGACCTTTATAGGTCCACCTTAATCTCCTTAAGACAACTCTCTTGACTTTCTTGTCCTTTGACTAATTTCGACAACATTGATTCCATTCTAGACTCGATATCTTGGCTAGTTGGTGGGATGTATCTATCACTCTTCTTTTTAAAGTTCTTTTTATGTCTCCAATCACCATCTCGATCACTGCTCTTGTATTGATATCTATCATTATAATAGTTCTAAACTTGATTCTCTTTTCCTCGGGCTCGATAATCCATCTACTAATGATCAAGATACTTTGCTTCCTTTTTAGACTCAGTCTCATAAATTCTAGAAGTAGACCTTTGCGCCCCTTCTGCATTTACTTTCTCAGCACTTATTATTGTAAATTATTTTGTAAGAAGCCTAATGTCTATTTGAATCTGGCCAACCTCTTATGCTACCAACTCATGACCAACACCATAATCATTAGTTGATCTAATATTATATGTACCTGTTCTTCTCTCAGCATCTCTAGTACACCAACCTTGATTATTTACAAAAATAACATCTAGCATATCTTGCACAGTATCCCACAGAAGATGAATAAATACACATCCCAAAATTGTAGTTTCCATTCCACTAGAACTGATATTCAGGGATCTATAGAAGATTTCCAATAAATTAGATCATGTGATTAGGTACCATGATCAACTTCTTTTTGAATCTAAACCATGCCTCATACATGGATTCTACAGGTAGCTATCTAAAATGGTAAATTTCATCTTTAAACTGTAGCATCCTTGCAAGAGGGAAGAACCTATTTAAAAATTATCTTTGTAGCTCATGCCAAGTAGTGATTGAACCCCTCAGAAGTTCCCCTAACCATATCGATGTTTCTCCATTCAATTAAAATAGGAACAACCGTAACCTCAAAGCTTCTTAGTTCAACCCCATAATAGTATATGAAATATAAATCCCAGTAAAATTAGCAGGATACATGTTTTCATCATCTGTCAATGATCCCTAAAACACACCATTCAAGTTTAGCAATTAGATCATTGTACTAGTAATGTAAAATTTAACATTAGGGGGTAGAGCAGGAGGAATGATGGTACCTATCTTAGTAGGCTCAACATATCCCATGTCCCTGTCTTTATCATATGGTTGTAGATGCTGGTATACAGAGGTCATAGGAGTTGTGCCTTTTTGAACTCGATCTCGATGCTCGGTCAATTGTCTTGGACTGGCCACCTTTGATTCCTATATGTGTTTTGTTGAGGGATAATTCCTAATGAGAAGTTACATACTTTATTCCATCCTTACTAAATTTTGGAATTTTATTGCATTAGTTATCACTTCACAATTCGATATGTATGATTGTATCATGAGCATTTCAAGTGAGTTCTAAACTCTCAGCATAAATCAGCTCCTTATAGTCAGTAAAGTCAAGTCATCTTAGAAATTTGTTTCATGATAAAAGTTATAATGTTTTAGCTCATCTATACCCTTCATTACCAGACATGTCATGTGTACATTATTCCATACTTCTAATACTTCAACAAGTTCCTTTCCATCATTCAAGGATGAATGATTCCAAGGGTAGATAATTTAACACCTCATATTTTTCCAAGCTCATGACCCACTAAATATATATTCATGAATTAGCTTTCCAAGGATACTAATTTCTCCTTAATCTGATATCCGAGAAAAAAGTTATAACCATTTTTGTTAGAAACAATACGATTTCGTGATAGGGCCGCATCATGGAGGCCATTCCCCCAGAATACGTTCTACGCCATAGAGTATATTGCCCTACTATTCTTTAGTAAAGGGTCTAAAGGGTAATTTGGTCCTTTCCCCTCAAACCCAACCGTGAAAAGCACAACTTATAACACCCTAAAGGGTATTATTTGCCATGTATCATCAAAATAACTCACATAAAAACCCTCCATTTTCCCAAGAACAAAATTCAAGCTTCTTCTCTTAAGAAATCACATATTTAAGCTTCCATTCAAGATTTCTTCAAGAATTTGTCTAAATAAGGTATGTGGGGTATTCATCGATGGGTTTCTTCCACCTATTGAGCCCCAAAAATCCCCTTTTTGATTAAAGTAAATCCTCCTTATTTAATGAAATTATCCATGTTAATAATGAATTTAATCCATTTATTTTCTTAGTAATTTGGATTCAAGCTATGTCAATATGTGTCTCCTTATGAATTAGGTTATTTTATATTTTGAATTTCAATTCACCATGTCATACTCTATTGATTTCATGTTAAATCGTCAAGTTATGAATTGAACCATGTGAAATTCTTATCCTTCCAAGTTTATCTCATTCCTATGTTCAAATTCATGTGTCTACTTTATGTATTGAAATTAATATCTTTTGGGTCTCTGCATTGCTACTTTCTACCAATGTTCCAAGTTTTGTTATCATATTTTAGTAATCATTCATTGTTCTCGGGTTATGAACAACTGATACGTATATATTCTTACATGTTTTCTGTTTTCAAGTTACAAGTTAGTTAGACCATGTTTTTATCATTTTATTTAGATTACCATGTTTATGTTGAGAACTTATTAGTACAGTACCACATTATGTTAGACCCTTAATAATACCAGTGTCATTCAGTTGGGAGTAGGTAGCACCAAGCAAACCCAGGGATGGGGACTTACCTACCAGTAGAGGGTGTGACCTTTAGTAGCAGTCCCTGAGCACCAAAACTACGTAGCCAGTATAGGTATGAGAGGTCTTCCTTCTAGTAGAGGGTAGACACTCTTTTAGGATTCCCTGCTAATAGAGGGTGACTCCTTAGTCCTTCAGGACACCAGCTTAGTAGATCCACATAGCCATGTGTTAGTACCCATGGCAAGATACTAACACTCTTCCAACTAGAGTTATAGGTTAGACCCCGATTAGCTCAGATTGGGGCATGTCATTTACATGATAACTCCCACAGTTTCAGTCAAAATTTAGTTTATCTCAGTTTAGGTTTGCTTGACCAAGTAATCAACTTTAGTAGTTATTCAGTTAGTTTTACAGATTATTTATGTTATTTAGATCATGTCAGTATATGCCATACTTGGTCTTACATTCTCATTTTTATATGTTAATATTTCTATGCTCAGTATTCATATATGATCCTCAGTTCAGTTTTATAGTATGTTCAACTTTACATGAGATTTACATACCAAATTCATGTTTTTATTGCTTCCCAACTTCAGTTCTACTTATTCTTCAAAAGTAAAGATTTTAAGAAACTAAGTATAGTGATTCATAAGCTTATCAGATTATGTTTGTTATTCATGTTTTAAGACACTTCAGCTTTTAGTTTTTTTTTGTCTCTTGGTGAGTCTACTTGCACTTAGAATGCAAGTTTTAAGATTATGTATGTAATAAGTTTTACTTATTGCATTCACCCCCACTTACTTAGTACATTCCAAAAGTACTAATCCATATATACATCTATGTGATACATTGTCTCATAATGTAGGTACCAGTGTTATCCCACATATCATAATAAGACACTTCGCAGCTCCAGCAAGTAGGTTATGAGTTCTCTTGTTTTTGGGACTCCGGTCAGTTGTAGTTCATGTATTATGTTGTTATCATTCTTATGTATTGATTTGTGCTAGTTGGAGACATATCCCAACCATCTACAGTCAGTATAGTAGAGGCTTCATAGGTAGTTAGTCAGTTCTTCCTTCAGATTTATCATGTTGTAAACCTTTTTAGTATCACATGCATTTCGATTTTCTTATGATTGTGCTTCAGTTCAGAATTTTTTTTTTATATAATTAATTTAATGTAAATGCTCAAGTATCATGCTAGTTCATGGGTTAGCTTAGGATCACTTGTGGTTCTAAGCACCATGTTATGACTAGGGGAAGCCTCGGGCCGTGACATATAAATACCCTTTATGTGCTTTTTTGTAAGATTTACACATTTTTGATATTCACAATCATATTTTGATTCCAAGATAAGATTTTGATTTTGGAATTTTCTTATATTGACTTCAGTTGATTAATTCAGTTATGGTCGTGGGTTTCTTACTTCTTATCATTGTGATTTCATCTATGCTTTTAATGATGAATATTATTGATTTCTTTATAAGCATGAGAAACTAAAACCCATAGCTAGGGTTGTGGAAACACTGACAGATTGACAAAGTAGGGAAAGTTCTATTAGTGTTCTAAACCAATAATCATGGCATACATGGCATTATCTTAACTATAATAGATTTCTTAGTGGTTAAAAATGTTAGGATCCCACCTAGATTATTGCTATTTATTATAAAAGAGGAGTTATGACTAGGAAAAGATAATGAAAATAGTAATTTGGTGTTTAATTGTCGATCCATGCTTTTAGGTTTTATCTTAGTAAGATGGTTAGGTTTTATCTAATAACTAGAGACTCGAAAGATAATTGTTAATTGGGATCAAGATAAAGGTTAGTAAAGTGACATCCTGAGACTCAAAAGGTAAAGGGTAAAATCCTTTTGCTCATCTAAAAGACTGTTGAAGGTACATAACATATAAATTTTACATGAAAGGTATTAGGTTGGTTCAACAAAGCACGATAAGCCTAAGAAATTGAGAATCCATGGGGAAAACAATTATAGTGTTCACTCACGACTGATTACAACCAAAGTTTATATTTGCTCTTTGTTTGAGACTGATACTCAAAACCCCTAATTACTTTTCTAGTTCAGCCTACTGATTTCAACAACTAAGAACTTTGAATCCACATATTCCCTTATGATTTGACACCAACCTTTATTGGGTTACTACATTTGGTAGCAATTGTATCATCTTTTGATTGGAGGTGTAGCTTGGATGTCACCAAATTTTGGCACCGTTGCTGGGGAATACGGTGTTAATTTGTGATTTGAAGTTTTTAGAGTTTCTGGTCTTTTCATTTTTATTTTTGTTCTTTGTTGGGTATGCATCGATGTATTCCTAGTAAGATGGTGGAATATAAAAGAGATGATTTGACTTCCCCTCCTCCCGAAGGAGTTCAGACATTATTAATCGTCATACTAGTGAGTTTTTAGCTTAAGCTGGGAATGAGAGAAGCACAATGGAAAAAGATAAATACATAGCTTGAGAGGCAGAGTTAGCTGAGCAGAGATAGATAGAAGACTGCCGAGTAGTACTCGGTGGAAATCATAAAAGAGTTAGAGAAGGCCGACCTCAAGTTGTCCTAGTATATCAGTATGTTCAGTAATATAAAGACGATGAAGAAAATCTAGGATAGGTTGAGTCGATAGAGATTGGAGACATTATCCCTCCTATTTTGCCCCTAGATGTCAAGTTTAGTATCTCAAATGCTATGATCAAACTCTTATACTTAAAGGTTGTATTTACTGGGTTGCCTACAGATGATGCAAACATATATCTGGCATATTTTATTGGGATCTACATTTTATGTACCATACCTGGGGTATATTAGGAGGCATTGAGACTAAGGTTATTTCCCTTCCCGCTTACTGGAGAAGCATCTTCATAGATAGGGGAACTTCCAAGAGAGTCTATCACTACATGGAGCGAGTTTCACAGATAATTCTTGAATATGTTCTTTCCTCTATCTAGGGTATTGAATCTTAAAGACGAGATTATAAATCCAGGTAGCTGCAGTTAGAATCTATGTATGAGGCATGGTTAAGCTTCAAGAAGAAACATAACATTATGCCCAACCACCAAATTTTAGGGAGAAGCTTGTTGGAGATCTTCTATAGAGACCCGACTATCAGTACTAAATCAATGGAAGACACTATCTCTGGAGGAGCCTTCATGAGATTATGATGGGAGATGGCTTTGAGTATTATGTATCAGATCTTATTAACTAACTAAGAGTGCCAAACTACGGAGGTTGAGAAAGGTTCTGTCATTTATGACATTGGAGCTTTTGCTGAATAGAGAGTAGCTAAGGATGTTGTAGCTTAGGAGATTTCACAATTGAGGATAGACACTGGTGAGTTTTCCAAACAATTTTCAACAATAAATTCTACTAAGGTTAATACAATAGGGGCACAGGGTGCAACTTCTAGAGTGTAGGAGTCTGAGTTAGAAAAAGAGGAAAAGTATGTGGATCATTAGTTGGTGGGTTTTCGAGCCCAAGGGCAAGGGAATCAAGGTTATAACTATGATGATAGAGTGAAATATATTCCACTTGGCATACAAGATGCGAAATCGAGATTAGAAGAGATGTTGGCTAAGTTGATGAAGGGTCAAGAGAGACAGGAAACATACCTTAAAAAACTCAAGGCTGATGTTTCTGAATTGACCCATAAGGTTGAGTCACACTCAACTGCTATTAAGAAGTTGGAGCAGTAGTATGGTAAAATCTCTGCTATTTTGCCCCAACAACACACAAGTGCCCTTCCAAGTGACAATATACTGAATCCTCCAACACTGGTTCATTGTCTGGCTATTAACATGAGGAGTGATTCCCCACCTGAAGATCACTTTTTTCCTACTATTAAATAACCAAAGAAATACAATATTGTGGTGGATGAGCCACCTAAAGCAGAGTTTGAGAAGCTGACTTATAGTGATGATGATTTTGAGAGTGATGACGATGACGACTGGGTAGCAAAAGAGATCTAAGATATAGTGCAGAAATTTAACACAAATTTTAATGTACCACCAGTATAAAATAAGGGAGACCCAGGTGCAGTCACTATTCTATGTTCTATTGGGCCTTATGACCTTAATCAGGCTCTATGTGATTTGGGAGCAGGAATAAATATAATACCATTGGTGATATACAAGGTGTTGGGGTTAGGAGATCTCAAGACTATATTTGTAAAGTTGTTGATGCTTGATTCATCTGTAAAAAAGCAAGTGGGCATTTTTCGCAATATAGAACAAAGGGTGGCATCATTTACTTATTCGGCAGATTTTGTGATTTTATACTGTAAAGTGGATGCCTACTCTTCGATTATCTTGGGTAGACCTTTATTATACACTGGTTGGGTATTGATTGATATGGACCTAGAGGAGATCACTTTAAAATGGAATAATGAGCAAATAGTGTTGAATATATGCATGATAATTTAGTAGCCTAATAATATGAGTGCGGTAGCAGTGATTGATGCAGTGGATGATGATGTGGTTGAAGTAGATGTACCTATTGAGGAGAGAAAATGGGTAGAAGCATTATCGGTTGTTATCATAAACTTTAAGAGTGATGGGATGATTAATATGATGGTCTGGTTCATGCACTACTTGGCATAGGTTCTTGATGTTCCGGTTTTTGATGGAACATTTTTCATCATTTTCTTGGGAAAATTGTATGTTTTCATGCAACCAAGACTTCATTTAATGATTTTTTTTAGTGTTTTAGGGTAAGGAGCTAGCTGAAGGAAAAGACTCAGAAAATTAGAAGAAAAACACTTTTGATGGTCAAAATAGTGGACTGTCAGTCTTGCAACGGGCCACCAACTCAACCGTCAGGCCCAAACAGAGTCCTTGACATTAGAAAACCTAACGACAGCCCATGTGGTGGACCGTCAGTCCTACAATGGACTACCACATTGGCCGTTAGCGCTAAACAGAACCAGGCATCCTGAAATTCTCAGCGGCAGCCAACATGGTAGACTATCGGTCTTGCGACGGACCACCATTTCAGCTGTTAGGACTATTCAGAACTTGACACTCCAAGATCATCAGCATGATCAAAATAGTGGACCGTCAGTCTGTCGACGGACTACCACTTTGGCCATCAGTCTTATACAGAACGTGACTTTCCATGATCAGCAACGACGACCTTAATAGTAGACTGCCAACCTTACAACGGACTACCACTTTGGCCATCACTTTGGACGTGGGTTTTGTAATTTTGAATCTTAAATCTTTTTTGACTGGGAACATATAAATACCCAGTTTTAGGTTTTATTAGGAATCTCTCTGAAAATACATTGTTACATAGTTTTTCTCTAAGATTCATTGGAGATTTGTGGATCTAGATTCCTTATTCATATTTTCTATTGAATACTGAAGAACAAAAATTGTGACTTTTATAAGTAAACTTTGAATTAATTTATGAATAACAAAATGGTTTGTCCTCTTTCTTGGGTGGAAATGTGTGGCTAAGCTCCCATAACTAGGGTTATGGGAGCCTTGATGTGAATGGCTGATTGGGGGTTGTGAATCTAGTAGATTCCCATGATTAATTGATATTGCATAAACCCCTCTTCACTTTAATGACTTTTCTTGGTTGAAAACTTGAAAAGTGAGCCCAAGAACAACACTTGTTTGAATAGAAAAGTGTTTGTTGGGAAAAGAAAGGGTTTACATAAATCTAAAGGTTTTAACCTTTGGATAGAGGGTAAATACCTTACTTGGATCAAACCATGTGAGAATATAGTTGAATAAATAATATGTTCTTTAAGTTTGAAAGAATTAAGGGATAAGGTATTCATTTAGGTTGAGAAGCTAATGGGTAAACCATAGAATTCAATTAATATTGCAATTAAAATTGTTCATTGGAAATTCAAAATAGTTCACCACCCTAGCTGCTTAAGCATCTTGGTAACCATAAATCTAGTTTGACTTCTCATATTGAATGACTATTAGCAATATAACCTGCAGTTGGATTACTTTCTGTGACAAACATTTGAATATAATTGATAAATCAAAATCCTCCTCTATTCTGGAATCTTTGATCAATAGTCTAATAACAACCATAATACTTAGTGAACACAGTATTCCCTGTGGGATTCAACACCCAACCCAGTTGGGTTCTATATTTGACAGCGACCGCTTATACTCTCTAACGGGAGCTGTAATTTAGGCGTATCAAATTTTGGTGCCATTGTCGGTAAATACGGTTGTCAATTAAGTTTATGTTTGATAATTGACCTTTGGTCAAGTTTCCCAAGTTTTATTTTTATTTGTTGGTTTTGTTCTGTGTTGGGTAGTTATTGTGTATGCCAAGTACACAGAGATCGGGTGCACTATTATTACCAGTACATCAAGAACCATAGTTAATTAGCAGAATGACGAACCCCCAAGATGCTAAAAGACTAGCCACTCTGGCTAGAGCTTAACTTATTCAGCAGAATAACGGCTAGCTGGCACGCCATCCTAATATTGATGGTGGAGATTTGGGGGATGATGATTTTTTTAGATCCTATCAACCCAAGGCATGATGAGAATATGGTTGCACCAGTAAGTTGTAATGTAAATAGAAATTGGCCCTTTAGGGCAAGGCAAGAGCGTCAAGCAATGCAGTTTAATCTGAATGACGACAAAGGTGGAATAGATGGAGTAGGTGCAACTGGATCTATCATTCCTCTACCTCTTGTACCTGAAGCAAAATTTAATATTACCAGTATGATGATTCAACTCCTTCATCTTAAGAGGTTGTTCGGTGATCTTCCCGGAGATGATCCAAACATGCATTTGGTGAACTTTGTCACCATTTGGAAGTCTTTTTATAATCAAAATTCTATTCTCCTACATTTTTTCCATTGTATCTATCTTGGGAGGTGACATTATGGCTAAATAGACTGACTCCTAACTCTATAACCAACTAGATAAGTTGCAAGAGGCTTTTTCAGAAAGGTTCTTTCCACCTTCCAGAAATGTGCAGTTGAGGGATGAAATCAGTAACTTCTAACAGCTTCCCACTGAAGCTCTTTATGAGACCTGGAAGAGGTTTAAAAAGAAGCTGGTGCAATGCCCAAACCATAACATAATGTATATTCACTTGATGGAGACTCTTTATCGGGATTTGAACTCTATTAAGAAGCCAGTCATGGATAATACTGTAGGAAGGTCATTTATTGACCTTACTTTTCTAGAGGCTTCAGAGATGCTTAATCGGATGACCAAACAGAGTAAAGCTTGGCATAGTAGGGATTCTGTGGTAGCAAGCCCTACTATTTTTGGTAATATGATTGTAGAGTAATGCAAGAAAGAGGAAGAATGTGACCACGACATGGCACACTTGAAGACACAGATGGATTTGCTGACTAAGCATCTATTGTTTGAAAAAATGGAGAAGGTGAAAGCTGTTATATCCCAAGAAAGAGCTGACTTTGATTAAAAAAAGAGGTAAACTATTTAAATAGCCAAGGGAGTTTTTGAGGGAATAGCCAAGAAAATCAAGGTCGGAACTATTATAACAAAACTAGTTACAAGGATAGAGATCAAGGGATATGGAAGATTAAGAATGATAAGAGTGGACTATATGTACCTCCTGGAAGTAGAGATAATGTTGTAACTAGTTCTGGCAAGATGTCCATAGAGGACATGATGGAGAAATTATTAAAAGGAGTTGAGGCTACCAACTCTAGGGTGACTACTATGAAGAGTGATTTGTTTACCATGAGTCAGTTGGTAAAATCACACTCTACTTCTATCAAACAGTTGGAGCAGTAAATGAGCCAACTCTCAGTAGCATTAAATCAGAGGTAGAGAGGAACGTTGCCAAGTAATACAGTTTAGAGCCCTAGAAAATAATGTCTTTTGTATGGAAATTACCACACTGAGTGGTAATGTATTACCAAGACCATTTATGGGAAAAATGTGATTGAAGATGTGATTGAAGAGGATATTGAACATAAAGAAAGTTATCTAGTGGTGTCTGAGAAATTGGATGAAAGTATTGATAATACACTATCCACCCATCAGCTGGGTGATGAGTTAGAGAAGAGCAAGGGAATGGAGACTGAAGTGGTGGTTACTACATTCCCAAAATCACCTCCTTCATTCCATTATGGATTGAAAAAGAAATTCGATGACATAAAGTTTTGAAAGTTTATGGAAATGCTTAAGTATTTGATGATTAATTTTCCATTAGTGGAAGCATTAGAGCAGATGCCCGTGTATGTAAAGTTCATGAAAGACCTTGTCACAAAGAAATTGACATTTAGTTATGAGCCGATGGATAATATCCATCATTATGGTGCTATCTATACAAGGTATTTGGTGCAAAAGAAGGCAGTCCCGGGAGCATTTACCATCCCGTCAACTATTGGGCCTCTTGATTTCGCAAAAATTCTATGTGATTTGGGAGCGAGTATAAAATTAATGCCGCTTGCTGTGTATAAGAAACTGGGTTTGGGGGATCCTACTCCCATGAACATGATATTACTTATAGCAGATAGGTCTGTGAAGTGGCCCGTGGGGATTTTATTTTCATATTTCCATCTGATTTTGTCATTCTTGATTGCGAGATGGACTTTGAGGTGCCCATAATCTTGGGTAGACCTTTTCTCACAATTGGGAGTGTACTTATTGATCTAAAGGAAAATGAGCTACTATTCAGGTTGAATGATGAAGTTGTTTGATTCAATTTATGTCAATCCATGAAACAACATAAATACATGAGCGTCTTTTCTATTGTGGAAGTTTATTATGAGGACGAGCAGGAAGTACCTATAGAAGAAAAATTTGTGGTGGAGACTTTAGCTGCGGTATTGATGAATTTTAATCATGATGGTATTGAATATTATGAGGAGATGGTGTGTACCTTAACAGGCATGGGGTCTTATTCATATGCACATAAGAAGTTGGATTTGGACTTGAAAAACCGTCCATGTCCACCTGCTAAGCCTTCTAATGAAGAGCCACCTACCTTGGAGCTGAAGGAGTTGCCCATTCATTTAAGGTACATGTTCCTAGGCAGGGGAATATACTACCTATGATTATTGCTGCTCATCTGAGTGAGCAACAGGTGGAAGCTCTCATCTCTGTTCTTAAGAGATATAAGAGAGCTATCGGTTGGATAATTGCAGACATCATCGGTATCCCTCCTGGTATATGTACACATAAGATTCAGCTAGAGAGGGATTTTGTTTCGACTATTGAGCATCAACATCATCTAAACCCACCTATATAATAGGTGGTAAATAAGGAAATTATCAAGTGTCTACACGTAAGAGTAGTATATCCCATTTCAGATAGTAAGTGGGCGAGTCCTGTTCAGTGCATGCCCAAGAAAGGGGTCATGACAGTTGTGGCTAAAAAAATGAGTTAATCCCACTCAAGCCTATTACTGGGTAAAGGGTGTGTATGGATTACAAAAAACTCAACTCCTAGACACTAAGGATCACTTTCTAATGCCTTCCATGGTTCAGATGCTTGATCGACTAGTGGGAAGGGGTTGGTACTATTTCTTAGATGAGTATTCTGGTGACAACTAGATTTCCATTAGTCTTGAAGATCAGGAGAAGATATAATTCATATGTTCATATGGCAAATTTTCTTTTAAGAGGATGCCTTTCGGGTTGTGTAATGCACCTGCACTTTTCAGTGGTGCATGATGTCGATATTCTCTGATATGGTTGAAGAAACCTTGGAGGCATTTATGGATGATTTCTTGGTTGTCGATAATTATTTTGAGATCTGCTTGCTGAATCTTAGTCAGGCGTTGCAGCAGTGTGAAGAGTTCAGTATTTTCCTTAACTGGGAAAAGTTCCATTGCATGGTGAAGGAAGGCATTATCCTCGATCACAAAATTTTAGCTAAAGGTATTGAGGTAGATAAGGCGAAGATTGAAGTGATTGAGAAACTACCTCCCCCTATCTCAGTCAAAGGGATACGTAGCTTTCTTGGTCATGCGGGGTTCTACCGCAGATTCATAAAAGACTTCTCAAAGATTGCAAACCTACTTTGAAAACTTCTGGAGAAGGAGGTTAAGTTCACTTTTAATGATGACTGCAGAAAGGTTTTTGAATGCCTTAAGCTGAAACTAGTGGAGGCTCCAATTATTGTTGCTCTTCACTAGACGAAACCGTTTGAGATTATGTGTGATGCTAGTGGAGTGGCACTTCGAGCTGTTCTTGTACAAAAGAAAGGGAAGTTGTTCCATCCGATATATTATGCAAGCAAGGCCCTAAATGAGGCCCAAAATAATTATGCCTTGATTGAGCAGGAACTTCTAGCAGTTGTGTATGCTTTTGAGAAGTTCTAGGCATATCTGTTAGGTACCAAGGTAGTGGTACACACTGACCACGCTGCCTTGAGGTACTTAATGGCGAAGAAGGATGCTAATCCAAGGTTGATATGGTGGGTATTTCTACTTTAGGAATTTGACTTTGAGGTCAAGGATCGAAAGGGATGTGAGAATCAGGTAGCGGATCATCTATCCAGATTTGAAGGCGAACTGGTAGCCAAGAATAAATTAGAGATTAATGATTCCTTTCTGAATGAGAAAATATTAGATGCAGTGATCGAAAAAGTACCTTGGTATGTAGACTTCGCGAACTATATGGTGAGTGAAGTAATACAAGAGAATCTTTCCTTTCGTCAAAGGAAAAAGTTTCTCCATGATGTTACACATTACTTCTAGGATGTCGTATCTTTTTAGGTGGTGTACAGATCGTATTATTGGACGGTGAATCCCAGAAGTAGATATGTTGAGTATACTGGAAGCAAGTCATACTTCCCTAGTTGAAGGTCACTATGCATGTGATCGAATTTCAAGAAAAGTTCTTCAAAGTGGCTACTATTAGCCCTCTTTGTTTAAAGATGCCTACGAGTTCGTGAAGAGGTGTGACTAATGTCAAAGGAAAGGGTAAATCTCAAAGCACCATGAGATGCCAATGTCTAAATTGCTGGAGGTAGATTTATTTGATGTTTGGGGCATTGATTTCATAGGTCCCTTTGTGATATCATTTGGGATAAAGTACATATTAGTTGTCATTGAATACGTGTCAAAGTGGGTTGAGACAGTGGCTCTAGCAGATAATGAAGGAAAGAGAGTTGTTGCATTCTTGTGGAGAAATATCTTCTCTCGCTTCAGGGTACCACGTACCATCATCAACAATGGAGGATAACACTTTTGCAATAAGATTTTATGAGCTGCCTCAGCAAAATATGGAGTCAAGCATCATAAAGTGGCTACTCCATACCACCCGCAAACCAGTGGGCAGGTAGAAATCTCTAATCGGGAAATCAAAGTTATCCTTCCAAAGACTGTAAATGCTAGCAGGAAGGATTGGTCTAGGAAGCTGGACGATGCCTTATGGGCATATCGAACAGCTTTCAAGACACCTATTGGCATGTCACCATACCAATTAGTGTATGGTAAGGCGTGTCATTTGCCGATTGAGCTAGAGCATAAAGCATTGTGGGAACTGAAGAGGCTTAAATTGAATTGGAATGAGGCAGGAAATATGAGACTGGGGCAGCTGAATGAGATGGACGATTTTCGTCTTGGAGCTTATGAACGGGCTAATATATATAAGGAAAGAATGAAGAAGTACCACGACCGCAGGATTGAAAAGAGAGATTTCTGAAAAGGTGACTTGGTGATTCTATTCAACTCTAGACTCAAACTTTTTCTAGGTAAGCTCAAATCCAAATGGTCCATCCTATTTAAAGTAAGTCAATTCTACTCATCTGGAGTAGTGGAACTTGAAAATAAAGACTGAAGCGTCTTCAAGGTAAATGGGCAACGTGTGAAATTGTATATCAGTTCAATGGATCGATAAGAAGTATTGATACTATCTATCTCAATGAAGTCTGAGTAATCAATATAACTGAGTCATGCCACGATGATAAATCAGGCACTGGTGGGAGGCAACCCACAGTGTGTTGTTGTAAAGCATTAGTTAAATTATTTTGTTGTTCTAGTGCATTTTTATGTGTTTTTGAATTTTACAGGATTTAAAATTCAATAAAAAAAGGAGTAATACAATTGGAAAAATAGGGGAAATTTGAGCTACTGGAACAAAAGTGACAGACGAATTGGTGGACCACCAGTCACCTAACGGACCACCATTTCAATCGTCGTAAAGAAGCTAAGAAATTCATTCACTGGAAAAATTTGACGGCCAAAGTGGTGGAACATCACTAAATTGGTGGACCACCACACTGACCATAAAAATCAAACTGAGTTTCCTAGGTTCTGGTAAGGTGCAACGGCCAAAGTGATGTACCATCATAAATTTGGTGGACCATCACTTGGACTGTCGAAATTAAACTGAGGTGACCATGTTTTGGTAAGGTGCGACGGCCAAAGTGGTGGACCAACACAAATTTGGTGGACCGCCACTTGGACCATCGAAATGAAATTGAAGTGACCATGTTCTTGTAAGGAGCGACAGCCTAAATGGTGGTCCATCATATTTCTGATGGACCATCGTAGTAGCCGTCGCTATTAACCTAGCACTGGGTCAGGTCGGGTTAAAATTGTTCTTTATTTAAGTGACCCATATTTGTCTAAATTGATTTTAAATAGGTAAAAGAGTGGTTACATACGTTATACCCTTTTTAACCTCTTCAACTGACCAAATTCCTTTGGATTCAAAGCATCTGAAGGCATTTGCTCTTCCTAGGATTCTCTATCTACTCTCTTTTTCCCTATTTAAGTGACCCCCTTTTTTTCATGTTCATCACAAACAACCTTGAGAGCAAATATAGAGTTCTAAATGAAGCTTAATTTTGTAATTTGCAAAAAAGTAAAAGAAGAAGCTACTACAAAACCAAGGTTTGAGCACCACCCCGTTCTTCTCTTTTCGAATTGCAAAAACATGAAATGACTGAGTGGTTTTTTGATTAAAATTCCATCTTGTGTTATTCTCTTGCTTTGAGTTGATAGAAGCTTAGGAACTTGAATATGCACTATTGAGTGAAGTTTGAGTAACTCACACATTGAAAAGAAAGAAATTGTGTGCATAAGTGTGAAATTGGTGTTAATTTTTGCTAAAAAAGTGGGATTATATGCTAAATGTTCGACAAAATGCCAAATTGAATCCAGAATCTAAAAAAGGGGGTACGACGGTTGAAATGGTGGACCGTCAACGTTGCGATTAACCACCATATGGACCATCGAAAGAACCCCAAAAAAGATACCCACTGGTTAATAAGCGACGGCCAAAGTGGTGGACCGTCAACTTTGCGATGGACCACCATATGGACCGTCACAACTCTTTGAATTTTTAGGTCTTCTAGAAAGGACCTAACGGCCCACCTGGAGGACCACCAGTTGCCCAAAGGAGCACCATTGTGGCCATCTAGTCTAAGTTTTCACTGTTAGGCTCTTTTTATTCTGTGAACTAATTCCTTATTTCTTTTTTCAGGGTTATAGTTTGTAAGCTTCCACCAAATAGAGGAGGAAGATCCCAACAGGATAGAGGTGAATCTGCACTCGCGTAGAACACCAGGAATCCTAAAAGGGTAAATCCCATGCTCTCTTAGTCTAAAAAAGAGAGCGATAGTAGTACAAGCAGTACCAGCTCAAGCCCAGATGAGGCAACAGTTCCTACAAATCAACCCGAGCCTGTTGAGGGTGGAACTGAGGCTACTAACATGGGAGAACAAACAGAAGCAGCTGATGTGGATACTGAACCTGAGGATGCTAATGTTATCAAGCATAATGATTCTTTAGTTTGAGAGGTGATTAGATAGCTGATAGAGGGAGCAAGACAGAAATTCTATGATGGGTTGACACCTACAGCAAGAGGGATCAAAAGGCCATTTCTCAGAGGAATATCAGATTGTGACAACGGAGCTACATAAATATCCTGAGTTGGAATGCCATTTTAATGAGTATGAACTAGCATAGATGAGCAGGCCACCAGAAGCGTATTAACCGAATTGGGTAAGAGAATTCTTTACCAATTATCTTGCACTAGTAGAAAAGGACTGTCCAAAGGGGCCGTCAATTTCAACATTGCTAAATAGAGAGTCCGTACCTGTCTAAGGTGTCACTATCAATATTTTAGCGCAATCAATCAATAGGATGCTATTTGGGCTAGATTACGAGGCTCTACCTGCTATACCTGATCTTGAGTATAGGTTGAGAACTGCATCTACTCAGAGGCCTTGGATGGCTTCATTATTGATTGATAATGGTAACCCCTCTTGGTAGACTAATCCACAGGAGCATATTGTAAAATATTCCATTAGCTTCAATGCTAAGTTCTGGTGTGCTATTGTTCGCTTAAGGCTGATGCCAACAAAAGGTGATGGAAACTTGGATAAACACATAGCCGTATTGGTGGTTATCTTGGTTTTAGGGTTACAAGTTGACTTTGGCCAGGTTATTGTAGATGAGATGTTCGTGAGGGAATATAAAACAACCAGTGCATTGCCGTTCCCATACTTAATTACTGATTTATGTAAAAAGGCTGGTGTGCCCATGATTCATGGAGTTGACAATGAAATCTCAAAGTTGAAAGATGGCTCAAAGGTCGAAATATGTGCCACCAAGCCTCCAACTTACCAGACTCAATCTGCACCATCTCCCAATGCTACATAAATTCCCACAGGTATGCCTTTGCCCATCACCACTTATGTGCCACCTGAGTACGTTCCCCTAAGTACATTTACAGGGTTAGATTCTGCAGAGTCTATGGGTGGAGCAGAATTTGCTGAATTTAGGTTAACGTAGGAAAATTTTGCAAAATCAATGAAGCTGCAAAAGAGGTTTCAGAGACAGTTAGATAAATAGGCATTAGAATTTAAGCCTTTTATTGATGGAATTGTAGCTTAGGCAATCCGTCTATTTCAAAATATTCAAGCTAGGATGGATAGAATAGAGCACAATATCAACAAAAGGCTAGATGTACTATCCCTCCCTGATCTTGCCAAGCTCATGGTTGAATTTAAGCAGGCAAAGACTAATATAGCAGAGTTAAAGAGAAGGCAACCACAACATACCATTTTTAACCCAACCTTAGTGGTGAGTGACAATGATGAAGTCATTGTGGATCTAATGGGAAGACCAGTGAAAGACAAAAAAAAAGCAACACATGGATGAATGAGCTGCAAGGAAAGCTAAAAAAAGGAGAAAGAGAGCTAAAATGACACCAGAGCAACAAGAATAGCATGATCTGAAGAGAGCTCAAAATAAATCAACAAAATATGAATAAAAGAGAAAGAAGAAAGAAAAATATGAAGTAGCAAGAATATCTACTAATGCTGCCCCAGCAAGGGGGCAAAGTTCACCAGCAGTTCGAGAGATGTTTCCTCTGATCCAAGAGGGTGAGGTTTTGAGTGCCCCTACCACTATAGGGGCTAACATTACACTAGGTGAGGGCGTAGGATACTTACGATACTTTACAGATGCCTCAGATAAATAAAAGGTAAAACAAGTATACCTATTCCTTGTACTTCAATTTAATGCTTTGAGGACAATGCATATATTTTTATGTAGGTGTGGTGTACTTGTATTATGGTGGGTTGTGTTGCCGATATTCTGAACCCTACCATGCTCTATCTAGGAGAATCGGTATGTCTAAGATCATGTTAAGTTTGCATATTTATTTTCTAGGCTTAACTTCAGATTTGCATTTTTCTTGTTTTTAAGTCTTGTTATGTTGTCAATGTTGGTACATGGAATAAAAGTGTTGTTTGTGTTAGTATCTTGTTGTAAATACGGATGATGAATGATATTGGTACAAAGCTAGGACTATTTCCTTATGACTATTTATTTGTCTCCTAGGTGTAAAACCCCATAATCAAGCACGTGTATTTGCATATTCAACTACGTGTATTGGTCTTATTTATATGGAATTATTTTTTTTTATTTTATTTATACCGGAATTTATCCGTCGATGGTTCCATATGAAGGTTATTGAATAAGATTTCCAATGATATAAAGATTCCCAAAAATGGATAGGTTTCGGATATAATCAAGCATGTTCAAAACTATAAAACGGTGGTCGGGATATTTGGGAATAGTAAATGTGCAGGAAAATTTCCTGCACTCAAACTACTGAGGCCTGCCGAATTTTAGGGTCAACTTTGAACGATTATAACTACCTTAATATAATGAACTGGGAGAGCTGTGACCTATGATAAGAAATATCTTTGAGTCTTCTTTTCATGCAATTGGTTTCATCCAAATCCAACGTTTGAGTAAGGAGTTATACTCGTTTTGCTTCAGCCTAACAAAATAAATTTTTAGGGTCAACTTCAAACAACAATAACTCCTTGTACAGGACGAACTGAGTAGCCTACTTTATATGAAATTAAAGCCCTTTGAATTATCCTTCCAATGATACCAATTTCACCCAAATACGATATCGTAGCAAAGAGTTATGGTCAATATACTTTAGCTTATCAAAATAGTCAACCAAAGGACAGATTTGACATTATTTAAATTTTAAAGGCATTTAGGTCATTTCCTATTATATTATGGACAGGAATATATGTATATATACATGTATATGATTTCAAAAACTCATTTTCATCATCAATCATTGAGAAAGAACAAACCCTAGCCAAATTTGACCTTTAAATTACTTTTGATTCAACCATAGAAATTCCAAAGTAATCTGATAACTGTGTTTGTCATCTTGAGAGATTGGAGCGACACCTATTATTTGTGCAAACAGGATTGCATAATCAAGAGGTGAATTCTAAGGTATGAATATTGTTTTCCTTTGTTCTTTTCCATATGTATATGTGTGATAGAGGATTATATGTATTGGTTGTTATTGAAAGGTGATGGAAATAGGGTTATGGATTATTTTGCATGGTTTGGTTGTATTGAATTATGGAAGGTGGATATCGTAATTGAGTTGTGGAAGGTGAATATGGTAATTGAGTTATGGAAGGTGGATATGGTGATATACTATTGAATTGATGATTATTTATGTCTATGGCTCAATTTGGTTTAATGGATTGTTTGGAAGGATAGATGAATCCAAACTTGATATTAGAGGATGTTGTATGAATATGCATGGCATGTGAATGTAATTGGAGTATAAGAGGGTTAAAGTGACACCCTGTATGGTTAAATTAAGTCTTATGACTTAACCACTAGTTTGGTGAATTCAAATAATTGAATTATGACGTTTGGTTGCTAATACTAGATTGCTATATATGTTCATTGTAGATAAGTAATCTAAAAAGACAGGAAGTCCATTTGGGACTAGTATTGAAGGTTGAAAGTCAGGTATGTAAAGCATATTCTATACCATATCTTTGGCATGAAAGTGAACAATTGTTCTATTAAGAAAGTTTCCAAAGTTATTCAATAACATGTGATCCATAATGGTTTTGTATGATGTCCTGCATTACCAATGAACTTGTTTCCACCCTACAAGATGTCAAGACATTCCAATACTTACTTATTTTCCAAATCTTACATATTTATTGCACTAATGAATGTTAGAAGGTATCCGGTTACTCAAACAAGATCCATGTGCTATTAATGACTCCAAAATGTTTCATTGATATACCAATAAGTTCCTACATCATTGTTATGGAATTGATGACTCCAAAACACTTTATTGATGTGCCAATGAGTTCTTACTTCATTGTTATTGCATTGATGGCCTATTTATATGTATCTTATTGATGTATCATTGTTTCAAAGTATCAAAAATGCGGTGACGACCAAAATAACAATCTCAAAGATTAATTGAACTAAGTGATGGAAGTTCTCTCTTATCGGGTGGTATCCCAGGAGCATAAGGCTATCATGGGTCGATCCCTATTTATGTATTTATGGGTGGTATCCCAGGGGCATAAGCCTATCATGGGTTAATCCCAGTTGATGTGTACTAGAGGCTGCCTAATGGTCATAGTACAGTACAACAATAATTACAAAGATGATAAGAACGAAGGTAAAGTGATTGAATAAATATAATGTATAGGTTGTCACAAGTTCTAGTAAGTATGGTCCACTCTTATTACGATTTATTCACTTGTTTCTGATTTCTATTGAGCTCCTAGATCATATGTGATTATCTACAGCTTTACATACTTAGTACATATTTCGTACTGGCGTTCCCCACGGGGGACCTGCATTTCATGCTGCAGGATCAGGTACCTCAGCTCGTACAATGCACAAGTAGGAGCCAGGATATCCAGCTGCTTTTGGTGAGCTCTAGTTTGCTTCGGAGCTTTTTGTGTCATATCCAGTCACTTTTGGTATTGTATAGAAGTCAGTTATATGGCGGGGTGTGTCCCGACCTTAGTTAAACTCTGTGTATTGTCTAGAGGCTTTGTAGACCTAATGTACAGTCAAGGTGGTGTTTTGTTAATAGACGTAATGGCTCCAATGGCCAGGTATTGTATATATATATATATGTGTTCTTGAGCTTATATAGGTGATTGTTTCCTTTTATATGCGACATGATGCTATCCAAATTTTGGGTTATCATAGAGGTATGCATGGGAAGTATAAGGTTATGAGCTAGTTCTCCCGGGCCTACTTGGTTACGGGTGCCAGTCCACCCCAATAGGATTTAAGGCATGACAAAAGTGGTATCCGAGAAGTTTATCCTAGTGAGTCTACAAAGTTGTGTCTACGTAGAGTCTTATTTATCGGTGTGTCATGCACCGTATCTATAAACAGGAGACTATGGACATTTAGGAATTGTTTCTTTTCTTCATGTCTTAGATCGTGTGATAAAGCCTATATTGTATATGAAGTCATAGTTGACCACTGAATCTGTTTGTTTCTCTTATTATAGTAATGATGCCAATTACCAGAAGCAAGAATACTAGTAAGCAAGTAGATATGGCTGTCGGAGAGGTGACTAGTAAGTCACCCACTATACCAGCTAATCAAAGTAAGGCTCCAGATGAGCATGTATTAGAAACTTCTTCCATTTTGGAAGAAATAAGGGGGAGGAGAACTATATCCCCAGAGCCACCTATTAATACTGCTGATCAAGATCTTAGAAATGCAGTGCAACTTTTGACTCATATAGTTACTGGGCAAGCCATTCCTACCACGAGTCCTAGTGGTATAGATAGGGTGGCTAGCCTTCGAACACAGGATTTTGTTATGATGGATCCTCCCACTTTTACTGGATTAGATCTTAACGAGGACCCACGGGACTTTATTGATCAAATTCAAAGGGCCTTAGATGTTATGCATGTAATGGGTAAAGAGTCAGTGGAGTTAGCGGTGTATAGATTTAAAGGGGAGGCTATATATTGGTATAAGGACTGGAAATGATCTAGGGGTATTGATGCACCCTCAGCTACTTGGAAAGAGTTCAAAGAGGAATTTCTTGATCATTATCTTCCATTCAAGATTCATCAGGATCGTGCAGATCAGTTTTTAAATCTTCATCAGGGGAATATGAGCGTTAGGGAGTACAGTCTCTGATTTAATTCCTTGTCAAGATATGCTCCTAATGTTGTAGCTACTTTGGGTGACAGAGTTCATCAAAATGTGGATAGGCTGGATCCATATCTTGTTAGAGATTGTACTATTGCCGCTTTGAACAAAGATATAGACATAGCAAGGATCCAAGCTTTTGCATAGAAAATGGAAGATCAGAGGTAGAGAAGAAGAATACAGGAATTAGAAAGAGGATATTCCAAGAGGAACAGATCTACAGGGCATTTCATGGCATCCCAAGGAGGGTGCAGACCACAGTTTTCTACTAGACCACCTAGGCTATTATCTTCTTATTCTGTAGCTAGTGCCCCACCACAGTTCCAAAGTTCCAGAGGAAATCAATTTAGGCACAGAAGTGAGAGTCAAAGTTGGCGGATAGTGGGGTACCAAGGGCAAGGGAGTATGAGCCAATCAAGACCTCCTCGAGAGCCATGCAATAAATATGGAAGGTATCATTTGGGCGCATGTTGGCTGGGGACTAATGTTTGCTTTTGGTGCGGTATGTTGGGGCATATGATGAGAGAATACCCATGAAGGGGCATAGGTAGTTTGGCACGACCTACGAGGTCATTTGTTACATCATCATCGATTTCTTATTTAGGAAGGGGTGCACAACCAATGGGTCATTTTAGAGGTGACAAAGGAGCCACGAGTTCTAGCAGGGCTCGAAATTGTACGTATTCTCTAGTGGATCGACAAAATTTAGAGGCTTCCCCAGATTTGGTTATGGGTATGTTGTCTATCTTTTCATTCTATGTATATGCCTTAATTAATCCGATTCTACATTATCTTATGTTACTCCATTGGTTGCTGGAAAGTTCGAAAGAATACCCGAACTGTTAGTTAAGCCATTTGAAGTATCCAGACCTGTTGGGGAATCTATTATAGCTAGAAGGGTTTACCGAAACTGCATAGTAACTATTTGTGGGTCGTGATACGATGGCTAATCTTGTGGAGTTAGAAATAGTAGATTTTGTTGTTATAATGGGTATGGACTGGTTGGCGTCTTATTATGCCACAATTGATTGCTGTACAAAAAAGGTATATTTCCATTTTCCAAATAAATCAGTCTTTGAATAGAAAGGTGAAATTGGTGCGCCAAGAGGTAGATTTATTTCTTATTTTAAGGCAAGAAGAATGATTTCCAAGGAATACATATATCATTTAGTTAGAGTAAGGGATACGGAAGTGGAGCCACCAACTCTTCATGCTGTTCTAGTGGTAAATGAATTTTCTGATGTATTTCCTAAAGATCTTCCAGGTTTACCTCCTGAACGAGAAGTAAAGTTTGGTATTGATGTAATACCAGGCACCCAACCAATCTCCATTCCTCCGTATAGAATGGCCCTAGCAGAATTACGAAAATTGAAAGAGCAATTGAAAGATTTGCTGGAGAAGGGATTCATAAGGCCTAGTATCTCCCCCTGGGGAGCACCAGTGTTATTTGTGCATAAAAAGGATGGCTCGCTGAGGATATGTATTGATTATCGGCAATTGAATAAGGAGACTATTAAGAATAAATATCCTCTCCCAAGAATTAATGATTTATTTGATTAGTTATAGGGCACCAAGTGCTTTTATAAGATTGATTTGAGGTCAGGTTACCACCAAGTGAGGGTCAAAGAGAAGGATATACCCAAGACAGCTTTCTGAACACGGTATGGTCATCATGAGTTTCTAGTTACGTCATTTGGGCTAACAAATGCACCTGCAGCTTTTATGGATTTGATGAATAGGGTGTTTAAGCCATTCCTGGATGTATTTGTGATAGTTTTTATAGATGATATTCTAGTTTATTCTAGATCAGTAGAGGACTATGCCAATCACTTACGACAGGCATTGCAGACTCTTCGTGATTGTAAGCTTTATGTAAAGTTCTCTAAAGGTGAGTTTTGGTTAAAGTCGGTGGCATTTTTGGGTCATATTGTATCTAGTAAAGGGATAAAGGTTGATGCTCAAAAGATAGAAGCTGTAAAGAACTGGCCAAGGCCCACAACGCCTACAGAGATTCGTAGTTTTCTCGGGTTGGCTAGTTATTATAGAAGGTTTGTTGAAGGATTTTCTTCTATTTCAGCACCCTTAACCAAGCTAACCCATAAAGCATCCAAATTCCAATGGAATGATGCTTGTGAGAAGAGTTTTCAAGATTTAAAGAACAAGTTGATTTCTACACCCGTGTTGGTACTTCCAGAAGGCACCGAAGGGTATACAGTGTATTGTGATACTTCCAGAATTGGTTTAGTATGTGTATTGATGCAGTATGGTAAGGTAATAACATATGCTTCTAGACAATTACGGCCACATGAGAAAAATTATCCTACACACGATCTTGAGCTGGCAGCAGTTATTTTTGCCTTAAAAATATGGCGCCACTACTTATATGGGGTTCATGTTGATATATATACAAACCATAAGAGCTTGCAATATATTTTTAATCAGAAGGATCTAAATTTAAGGCAGCAGAGATGGCTTGAACTAATAAAAGACTACGATGTTGATATCTTGTACCATCCAGGGAAAGCAAATATGGTAGCTGATGCGTTAAGTCGTAAGGCTATGATGGCGCCTATAAAAAGGCAAGGGATGATTAAAGATCTTCACCAGTTAGCTAGTTTGGGAGTTCTCATTCTTGAAACTCCAGATAAAGAGCTTATCGTACATAATGCTTCGAAATCTTCATTAGTAGCTGAAGTGAAAGAGAAGCAATATGCAGATCCTATTTTATTACAACTTAAGGAGAACGTTCAGAGTGGTGCGACCAAGGCATTTGAGCTTACGAGAGATGGAGTACTTCAATGCCAAAACCAATTGTGTGTGCCGGATGTAGACGGGCTAAGAAAGAAGATTATGATAGAGGCACATTGTTCAAGGTATTCTATTCATCCAAGATCAACCAAAATATATCAAGATTTGAAAGATATGTATAGGTGGAATGACATGAAGAAGAGCATTGCAGAATTTGTAGCTGAATGTCCAAATTGTCAAAGAGTTAAAGTTGAGCACCAAAAACCCGGAGGTTATATGCAATGCATTGATCTTCCAAGCTGGAAGTGGGACATGATCAACATGGATTTCGATATTGGTTTGCCTCGTACATCATGGAAGTTTAATTCTATAAGGGTGATTGTTGATAGGCTTACCAAATCCGCACATTTCCTACCAGTTAGGACCACTTACACAGTTAAAGAGTATGTGAAGTTGTACATTAAAGAGATAGTCCAATTACATAGAGTGCCAATCTCTATTATATCAGATCGGGGAACCCAATTTACCCCAAACTTTTGGAAGTCTTTTCAGAGGTGTTTGGGAACACAAGTGAAGTTGAGTACAACTTTTCACCCTCAAATAGATGGACAAGTAGAATGTACCATCCAAACACTTGAAGAGGGCAACTGGGATGATCATTTACCTCTTATTGAGTTTGCCTACAATAATAGCTATTATTCAAGTATCAAAATGGTACCATATGAAGCTTTATATGGAAGGAAGTGTAGATCACCAATAGGATGGTTCGAAGTGGGTGAATATCTTTTGTTCGGACCGGATCTTGTTTATCAAGCCATAGAGAAGGTTAAAGTAATTCAGCAACGATTGAAAATAACCCAAAGATGACACAAGTCATATGTGGATAATAGAAGGAGAGGGCTAGAGTTTTCTATAGGTGATTGGGTATTTTTGAAGGTATCACCAATGAAAGGGGTAATGAGATTTGGCAAGAAAGGGAAGTTGAGTCCACGTTATATAGGCCCGTATAAGATCACTCGAATGGTTTGACAAGTTGCATAAATTAGAGCTACCCCAATAGCTCTCATCAGTACATCCGGTATTTCATGTGTCATTGCTTCGAAAGTGCATCGGAGATCCATCACATATCACTTCTACTGAGGATGTGCAAGTTATGAAAGATCTTACCTATGAGGAAGTGCCTATTGCTATTCTAGATCGCCAAGTTAAGAAGATGAGAAATAAAGAGATAGCATCTGTAAGTACGTTGGAGAAATCGTCAAAGGGAAGAGATTACATGGGAAGCTGAGGAAGCAATGAAATATAAGTACCCTCAATTGTTCAAAGATGAAGAGGAAGTTCAACAAACGGAGTTAGAACATTTACAAGTAAGTTTTCTTTTTTTTTATATATGCATAGTATTTATGTGATGATATGAATATTAATGATGGAATTGAACTTGTCTCGGTTGAATAACTACGCTAACATTCGAGGAAGAATGTCCTAAAAGGGGGAAGGATGTAACACCCCGTAATCAAGTATGTGTATTGGCGTATTCAAGTACGTGTATTGGTCTTATTTATATGGAATTAATATTTTTATTTTATTTATACCGGAATTTGCCCGTCTATGGTTCCATGTGAAGTTTATTGAATAAGCTTTCCAACGATATAAATATTTCCAAAAACGGATAGGTTTTGGATATAATCGAACACATTCAAAACTATAAAATGGTGGCCGGGATATTTGGGAATAGTAAATGTGCAGGAAAATTTCCTGCACACAAACTACTGAGGCCAGCCGAATTTTTGGGTCAACTTCAAATGATCATAACTCCATTAATATAAAGAAATGGGAGAGCTGTGACCTATGAAAAGAAATATCTTTGAGTCTTCTTTCCAATGCAATTGGTTTCATCCAAATCCAACGCCTGAGTAAGGAGTTATACTCGTTTTACTTTAGCCTAACAAAACAGATTTTTAGGGTCAACTTCAAACGACCATAACTCCTTGGACAGGACAAACTGGGTGGCCTAATTTATATGAAATGAAATCTCTTTGAATTATCCTTCCAACGATACCAATTTCATCTAAATCTGATATCGGAGCAAAGAGTTATGGTTGATCTACTTTAGCTTATCAAAACAGTCCACCAAAGGACAGATTTGACATTATTTAAATTTTAAAGGCATTTTGGTCATTTCCTATTATATTATGGATGGAAATATGTGTATATATACATGTATATGAGTTCAAAAACTCATTTTCATCATCAATCATTGAGAAAGAACAAACCCTAGCCAAATTTGACCTTTAAATTACTTTTGATTTAACCGTAGAAATTCCAAAGTAATCTGATAACTGCGTTTGTCATCTCGAGAGCTTTGAACGGCACCTATTATTTGTGGAAATAGGATTTCATAATCTAGAGAATAATTCTAAGGTATGAATATTGTTTACCTTTGTTCTTTTCCATATGTATATGTGTGATAGAGGATTATATGTATTGGTTGTTATTAAAAGGTGATGGAAATAAGGTTATGGACTGTTTTCCATGGTTTGGTTGTATTGAATTGTGGAAGGTGGATATGGTAATTGAGTTATGGAAGGTGGATATGGTAATTGAGTAATCAAAGGTAGATATGGTGATATACTATTGAATTGATGATTATTTATGTCTATGGCTCAATTTGGTTTAATGGGTTGGTTGGAAGGATAAATGAATCCAAACTTGATATTGGAGGATGTTGTATGAATATGCATGGCATATGAATGTAATTGGAGTATAAGAGGGTTAAAGTGACACCCTTTATGGTGTAATTAAGGCTTACTGCTTAACCACTAGTTTGGTGAATTCAAATAATTGAATTGTGACGTTTAGTTGCTAATACTAGATTGCTATATATGTTCATTGTAGATAAGTAATACGAAAAGACGGGAAGTCCATTTAGGAATAGTATTGAAGGTTGATAGTCAGGTATGTAAAGCATACTCTATACCATATCTTTGGCATGAAAGTGAAAAATTATTCTATTAAGAAAGTTTCCAAAGTTATTCAATAACATGTGATCCATAATGGTTTTGTATGATGTTCTACGTTACCAATGAACTTGTTTCCACCCTACAAGATGTCAAGACATTCCAATACTTACTTGTTTTCCAAATCTTACATGTTTATTGCATTAATGAATGTTAGAAGGTATCCGGTTACTCAAACAAGATCCATGTGCTATTACTGACTCCAAAACGTTTCATTGATATAACAATAAGTTCCTACTTCATTGTTATGGCATTGATGACTCTAAAACCCTTCATTGATATGCCAATGAGTTCTTACTTCATTGTTATTGCATTGATGGTCTATTTATATGTATCTTATTGATGTATCATTGTTTCAAAGTATCAAAAATGCAGTGGCGACCAAAATAACAATCTCAAAGATTAATTGAACTAAGTGCGGAAGTTCTCTCTTATCGGGTGGTATCCCAGGGGCATAAGCCTATCATGGGTCGATCCCTATTTATGTATTTATGGGTGGTATCCCAGGGGCATAAGCCTATCATGGGTTAATCCCAGTTGATGTGTACTAGAGGCTGCCTAATGGTCATAGTACAGTACAACAATAATTACAAAGAAGATAAGAACGAAGGTAAAGTGATTAAATAAATACAATGCACAGGTTGTAACAAGTTCTAGTAAGTGTGGTCCACTCTTATTACAATTTATTCACTTGTTTCTAATTTCTATTGAGCTCCTATATCATATGTGATTATGTACAACTTTACATACTCAGTACATATTTCATACTGATGTCCCCCACGGGGGACCTGTATTTCATACTGCAGGCACAGGTACCTCAGCTCATACACCGCATAAGTAGGAGCCAGGATATCCAACTGCTTTTGGTGAGCTCCAGTTTTCTTCGGGGCTTTCCATATCATATCCAGTCACTTTTGGTATTGTATAAAAGTTAGTTATTTGGAGGGATGTGTCCCGACCTTATTTAAACTCTGTGTATTATCAAGAGGCTTTGTAGACCTAATGTATAGTCAAGGTGGTGTTTTGTTAATAGACGTGATGGATCCAGCAGCCAAGTATTGTATATATATGTGTGTATGCTCGAGATTATACAGGTGATTATTTCCTTTTATATGTAACATGATGCTGTCCGAATTTTGGGTTGTCATAGAGGTATATGCATGGGAAGTATAAGGTTATAAGCTGGTTCTCCCGGGCCTCCTCAGTTATGGGTGCCATTTCGCCCAATACGATTTGAGGCATAACAAAAGTGGTATCAGAGAAGTTCGTCCTAGTGAGTCTACAAAGCCGTGTCTACGTAGAGTCTTATTTATTGGTGTGTCATGCACCGCATCTATAAATAGAAGGTTATGGACATTTAGGAATTGTTTCTTTTCTTTATGTCTTAGATCGTGCGATAGAGCCTATATTATATATGAAGTCATAGTTGACCAAGGAATCTATTTGTTTCTCTTATTATAGTAATGATGCTGGTTACCAGAAAAAAGAATATCCGTTAGCAAGTATATGTGGCTGCCGGAGAGGGGACTAGTAAGTCACCCACTATACTAGCTAATCAAAGTGAGGCTCCAGTTGAGCATGCATCAGAAACTTTTTCCACACTGAAAGAAATAAGGAGGTGGAGAACTATATCCCCAGAGCCACCTATTAATGCTATTGATCAAGATCTTAGAAATGCAGCGCAACTTTTGACTCGTATAGTTGCTGGGCAAGCTTAAGGGCAAGCCATTCCTACCACGAGTCCTAGTGGTACAGATAGGGCGGCTAGCCTTCGAACACAGGATTTTCTTAAGATAGATCCTCCCACTTTTACTGGATCATTTCTTAACAAGGACCCACAGGACTTTATTGATCAAATTCAAAGGGCCTTAGATGTTATGCATGTAATGGGTAGAGAGACAGTGGAGTCAGC
Source organism: Capsicum annuum (assembly GCF_002878395.1). Taxonomy (NCBI): domain Eukaryota; kingdom Viridiplantae; phylum Streptophyta; class Magnoliopsida; order Solanales; family Solanaceae; genus Capsicum; species Capsicum annuum. The sequence continues at coordinate 54,627,445 of NC_061117.1, forward strand.
ATCGTATAGATTTAAAGGGGAGGCTATATATTGGTACAAGGACTGGAAACGATCTAGGGGTATTGATGCACCCCCATCTACTTATAAAGAGTTCAAAAAGGAATTTCTTGATCATTATCTTCCATTCGAGATTCATCAGGCCTGTGCAGATCAGTTTTTAAATCTTTGTCAGGGCAATATGAGCGTGAAGGAGTACAGTCTCCGATTTAATTCCTTGTCGAGATATGCTCCTAATGTTGTAGCTTCTATGGATGACAGAGTTCATCAATATGTGGATAGGCTGGATCCATATCTGGTTAGAGATTATACTATTGCCTCTTTAAACAAAGATATGGCCATAGCGTGGATCTAAGCTTTTGCACAAAAAAAAGTAAAAATCAGAGATAGAGGAGAAGAACACAGGAATTAGAAAGAGGATATTCCAAGAGGGACAGATCTACAGGGCAGTTTATGGCATCCCAAGGAGGGTTCAGACCACAGTTTTCTGCTAGACCACCTAGGCCATTATCTTCTTATTCTCTAGATAGTGCCCCACCACAGTTCCAAGGGTCCAGAGGAAATCAATTTGGTGACACAAGTGAGAGTCAGAGTTCGCGAATAGTGGGTTACCAAGGGTAAGGGAATATGAGCCAATCGAGATATCCTCGAGAGCCATGCAATAAATGTGGAAGGTATTATTTGGGCGCATGTTGGCTGGGGACCAATATTTGCTTTTGGTGCGGTATGTCGGGGCATATGATGAGAGAATGCCCATGAAGGGTTATAAGGGGTATGGCACGACCTACGGGGTGGAAGCTTTGACATCAGGATTGCGAAAATTTAAGAGAGCTATTTGGTGGACCATTGCTAACATTGTGGGGATTCTACTAGGTTTATTTATATATAACAAAATTAATCTTGAGCCAAACAACATTCCTAGTATTGAGAACTAGAGGTGACTAAATCTTCCTATGTAGGAGGTATTGAAAAAGGATATAATCAAGTCGTTAGATGCTGGGGGTGATTTTTTCCATTGCAGACAGCAAATGGATAAGCCCAATTCAATGCATCAAAGAATAGAGGAATTACAGTGGTCCCAAATAAGAAGAAAAGGTTAGTACCAATGAGAATAGTGACCGTTTGGAGAGCATGCATGGACTACAAAAAAGTTGAACAAGTTGACACAAAAAGACCACTTCCCTATGCCATTCATGGATTAGATGCTAGGCAAATTAGTAGGCAGGGGTTGGTATTATTTTCTTGATGGGTATTTGGGTTACAATCAAATCATGATTGTTCCTGAAGACCAAGAAAATACTATTTTACTTGCCCCTATGGGACTTTTACATTCAAGAGGATGTCATTCGGGTTATGTAATGTGCCTACCACTTTTCAGAGATATATGATGTCCATATTCATTGACATGGTGGAAGATACTATTTAAGTATTCATGGATGAGTTTTTAGTGGTTGGGGTCTCGTTTGATGACCGTTTGGCCTATTTGCTCAGTACACAGCAGAGATGTAAAGAGTGCAACTTGGTACTAAATTGGGAAAAATGACACTTCATGGTGAAAGAAGGTATCATGCTTGGGCATAAGATCTCTAAACAAGGTGTTGAGGAGGACAAAGCAAAGATTGAGGTAATTAAGTAGTTTCCACGAACAGTGTTAATTAGAGGCATATGGAGTTTTCTGGGTCATGTAGGATTTTATAGGAGGTTCATCAACGACTTCTCTAAAATTGCAAGTCCTCTATGCAAGGCTTTACAGAAGGAGGTGAAATTTCTATTCGATGATGCTTGTATAAAGGCTTTCAAATCCCTAAAGGAAAGGTTGATTTCAGCACCCATCATTGTGTCTCCTGACTAGTCTGCCCTTTTTGAGGTAGTGTGTGATGCAAGTAAAGTGGTCTTGGGAGTTTTTCTAGTCCAAAGAAGAGAAAATATATTGCATCCCATCTACTATTCAAGTAACGGTTTAAACCCCGTATAGAAAAATTACATAATTACAGAGCATGAGCTGCTTGTAATAGTTTTTACTTTTGAAAATTTTTGGACTTACTTGATTGGCACTAAGGTCACAGTGCACACTAACCATGCATCCTTAATATACTTGATGTCAAATAAAGATACTTAATCAAGATTGACCCATTGGGTTCTCTTGCTGCAAGAGTTTGATCTTTTAGTACAAGACTAGAAAGGGAATGAAAATCAGGTTGCTGACCACTTGTCCAGACTTGAGAAGGATACCATATAGAAATTAGGGGATGATCTTGATCTTTTCCTAATGAGCGAGTGTTGGCAGCATCTCAAGATCTAATTCCCTAGTTTGTTGATTTTGCTAACTATTTGGAAAGCGATCTTGTCCTAGAAGACCTTTCCTTCCAGCAGCTGAGAAGATCTATGCATGAGGTAAGGAAGTTATTTTGGGGTGAGTGATATCTAGTTATGATCTGTGCTGATGGTGTGATTCGGAGGTGCATTCTAGAGTTGGAGATGATGATCTTTGAAAGCTTGTCATTCATCATTAGTTGGGGGTCATTGCATTGGTACATGGACAACGCACAAAATTCTGCCATGTGGATTTTACTGGCCTTCATTTACAAGGATTCCTATGATTTTGCAAGAGCCATTGACCAATGTCAGCGCCAAGGCAACATGTCACGGTGCCAGGAACTCCCTATAACACCTATTCTGGAGTTAGAGTTATTTGATGTGTAGGGGATCGATTTTATTGGCCCATTTGTGAGTTCCTATAACATGAGAGACATTCTAGTAATGGTTTACTATGTGTCAAAATGGGTGAAGGCAGTTGCGCTTCCAGATAATTAAGGTAGAAGAGTCATCATTTTTTTCAAGAAAAATATTTTTTCTCAATTTGGAACTCCACATGATATAATCAGTGATAGCGGGTGCTTCTACAACCACTTATTCAAAGAAATTATTGATAGATATGGTGTAAGGCATAAGGTGGTGACACCTTAACATCCTCAGACATGTGGATAAGTGAAAGTCTCCAATAGAGAGATAAAGTCCAATCGGTAAACACTGTGAATGCCAACAGGACTAATTGGTCTAGAAAGTTAGGTGATGCTATGTATTCCTATCGGACAACCTATAAGACCCCCATAGGTTCCTCTCCATATCATCTTGTATGCGGCAAGGCTTGATATTTACTGGCTAAGATTGATCATAAGGCACTATGGATGTTGGAAAGGCTAAATTTTAAGTGGCGTGATGTTGAAAACTTGAGGTTGAGCAAGGTGAATGAGTTGGATGAATTTTGACTCTGTGCTTATGAGAACTCGTCCATATAAAAAGAAAGAATAAAGCTATATCATGACAAAAAAATTGAGAAAAGAGTATGTGTACCCGATGATTTGGTCTTGTTGTATAATTCAAGACTACGCTTGTTTTCTGTCAAGATAAAATCTCGGTGGAATGGACCGTTGACTATAGTAAAGGTATTCCCACATGGTGCCATTGAGATAAAGCATGATGGAGACATACTTTTCAAGGTAAACGGGCAGCAGGTTAAGCACTACATGTGAAACCTAGAGAAAGTTAGAGTTTATGTTGAGATGGACTTTGGCGAAGTTTGAGTATCCAAGGGAGATGATTCATGCTGTGATGGTAAATCAGGTACTGTTTGGGAGGAAACCCAAGGTATACATATTCTTAGTGCATCATAGGTATGTTATCACTTTCCTTTGATTTATATTATTTTAGCACATTAGGGACAATGCATAGTTTTTTAGTTGGGGGTGGGCATACTATCCTGCCGCAAGTTTTTGTTGTCGTGATTCTTTTCTTATCAGTCACGGTATGTTGTAAAACCAGAATGTCTAGGATAATATGTGTCATATTGTTTTTGTTTTGTATTGTGTTGTGTAATTAGGATATTTGTAAGTATTTAGGGTAGTAATCATGTTTTTATTTGATTTTTAAAAAATAATACTCCTCCAAATTTTGTTTTAGAACTGTCTGAATGTATATATGTGCGAATAGTGTGGATATTGTTATAGCATTAGGATTAGGACATGATAATCACTAGCTAACAATTGCATGAACCAGATAGGTAGTAGTTGGTAATATTGACTCTGTGCCATGTGTATGTAAGACACTACCTAGTTCTCTTTGTGTGTTAAATTCAAAACTTGCTCGGTTAGTTTTGCCTAGGTTGTGTGTAGTCGGTTAGGAAAGGATTATATGCCATTTTTTAATTTTAGTCCACTTTTAGCCTAAATGACCTTTCTTGTGTAAATTGTATCCCTTGATCTCTGTTTTGAGCCTTATAGCCTATTTTTCTTGTTTCACCTATTCACCTTCCCATTTGAGCTATAATGAGCCTATTTTGGCCCTCGTCCTCCTTGGACATTGTGTACCTCAACTCAGGAAAAATGCCTAAGTTGAGAGTGACTATTATAGGGGTGCATAGTGTAAAGTGGGTATGAAGAAGGGTAAAATAAGAGAAAAAAAGTTAGTAGGGCTAGGTGTGGTAGCAAAAGAAAAGAAAAAGTAAAGAAAAATTGAGAAAAAGAAAGAATAAAAGACCACACCCAACCTAAATGTGCAATAAAGATTAATAAGGGAGAAATATAGGTAGAATACAAGAAAATTCGCTAGTAAGTGAGACCCCAAGGTTAGTGTAGTGCCAAAGAGGCTTAGTCACTTGAGATGTCAATATGTACCATACCATCCCCCAAGCCTACATTACAAGCCGAGAAAAGTCCCATAGTGATCCTAACTTGATTGGCTAAATACTAAAATAAAAAAAAACAAGGATAAGCCTATGGTATTTGATGCACATTGATTGGAGCTTCTCTTTGAGTGTGAGTGTCTCTTGATTTTTCCTTCATTGACATGCATTATTTCCTATGAGCGAGTTGGGACTTCTTTGTTGTAAGGGGCTTGAGTCCATAGCATGAGATGGAGCATTCTAGAGTATGGAAGTTCACCACTTCAGTCTGTCTCAAAGCTGTCCGTGAATCCAAGTCACTGAGCAGGAGGAATAGTAGTATGGCCGGTTCCTACTTCATGTGGGGATATATCACCCAAAGACGGTTAGCAGAGTGAATGCTAGCATGTACTCAGGGATAAAGATAAAATAATGCTATCATTCAAAACCAAGTCAAATAAACATATGCAATCACAAATACACATATATATCATATCGGGAAAGGGAACCGGGTTTAACATAAATTTAAAACCTTAACCTGGGCTGTGTAGCTTTGCCATCCTGAAATCACCCATAGGCTATATGGGTTCAGCTCCCCCTATTGAAAGGGCTCCGGTGCGTGTTAGCCATATGAACTGAAGAATAAAACCTGAGATGACTAGTATATCTTCCAAAATATAAGTGTGACATCATGCACATGGTCACCAAGATCAAACCTCACATTGGAAAACATGAGTTTCAAGTATTGGTTCTCCCGAGACCTCCATCTTCCACGACTTTGCTAACACAACCCCCTTTAAGTCATTTTAAAACCAATTACACATTCCAACCATTTACCATGGAGTCTTTTTAATTAGTCATTAACCATTGTATCGTCATACCGAAATTAGAGCTTATAAGTCCATCCATTTATGTCATACCAAAGCCATTAAACCAATTTGACTCCAAAGTTTCCAATTAAGACAAAACCATGGGCATCAAGGCCTTTCCAAACCATTTAAAACCAACCAAACCAATTTAAGTTCCATTACCTTTTTATGCAATGCAAAGATTTCAAGAATAGTCAAACTATTTGACTAAATTATTCTCATTGGCATTTTAACAAACAAGTTGAGGGAACATAAGTTTCAAAACCATAACCAAGTAATTTGGAGGAAACCATAATCCCGCTAAATCCATTTACCATTACCATGTATCCCACAATTTCAAAATCATATTAAAAGCATGAAAGAAACATCATTAAACCATTAGGAACATTGTTCAACCATAAACATCCAAAACCCCCAACAATTAAGTCAAAACCATAACAATAGTGTGAATATCTGACATTAAACATATACAATTTGTAAAATAACAATGAGTGAGGAGTAACATGCCTTAGACACCTAGAAAGACAAAAAGAATCACTTTTGAAGGTCCCTACTTGATTGTCTTGAAGAAACCCTAGCCTTTTGCTTGAGAAAGGGTTTGAGAGGGATTTTAAGAGTGTTTGATTGAGAATAATAGGTTAATGAAATACCAAAAGGTGTTTTATGTCATGATATCAAAGGGAGTTACAAAGGGAAAATGTCCAGAATGCCCCCAACTTAAAACTGTAAAAATTACCGTAGGTAGTTACGAGTCGACCCCTTGAATTGTGACCACAATAGAAGACTCGTACCATCGAGTCATCACTAAGTCAGTGAGTTGGACACCCATACACAGTCCACCATATGACTCCCTAACCCCCTACTCATGACTAGACCATATGACTCGTATGCTTTAATCGTACCTAAGACAGAATCCAAAGGGATTGACACTGGACTACATACGATTCAACTATACCACTCGTACCCTATCCTCACAGCTCTTAGTGAGCCAATCATACTCAAAGCCAAGTGAAGTCATAAAGTTACTATTTTGATTAAGGGACCGATCAAATGAACTGCCACCACCATTAACGACTTGTACTACCAAACCATATCCATAACCAAAACCCAACCACCACACCTTATGAGTTGGGTCACCTGACCCGTACCTATATCAAACGACTCATATGGTAAGTCATTACAATGATAGTGAGCTCAAAGCTTAGGAAATTTCCAAGGACCAAAACCTAGGGTGTTTCAATTCTCTCCCTTTTGGATCATCATCCTCAAATAATAGAACAAGGTAGTACCACACGCTTTGGATCCCACAAGCCTCTACTCTTACGTTTAACTAAGTCATAAAAAAAAGATACCAAGAAAATCAATCTTTCCTTTAACAAAGTCAGAAAATAAAGATGGTAAGATCTATACATACATTACGCACAATCTTACAGAGCGAAAAACAAAGATGGATACTTGGACTTTATGTCCTCTTCAACTTCTTATGTATCCTCTTCCACCTTGTGGATCCTCCATGAACCTTTACCAAAGCTACGTCCTTAGTCCAAAACTGAAGAATCAGTTGATCTAACATTTTAATAGGAACCTCCTTATATGACAGAGATTCAAAAATACCAATATCCTTGATAGGCATAATTTTTGATCAATCACCCACACACTTTCTCAATATAGAAACATAGAATTTTGGGTGAATAGAGCTAAAACTAGAAGGAAACGCTAACTCATATACAACATTGACAACCCTTCTTAAGATCAAGTATGGACCAACAAAATGAGGAGTAAACTTTACCGTCTTCCCAAACTGCATCACTCTCTTCATGGGAGATACCTTCAAGAACACCCTATCCCCAAATTAAAACTCTAAATTTCCATACCTCATATCCGTATAGGACTTTTGGCGACTTTGGGCGGCTTTAAGCCTATCTCAAATCACCCTCGCCTTCTTTATAGCTTGGTGAGACAAATTTGGGTCAAATATCTCACCAACCTTAAACCACCTAATAGGAGACCTATACCTCCTACCATAAAAAGCTTCAAACAGAGCCATTCTGATGCTAGAATAGTAGCTATTATTGTATACAAACTGTAAACGAGGCAAATGCTCAACCCAAATAATACCATAGTCAATCACACAAACTCTAAGCATGTCTTCCAATGTTTAAATAGTCCTTTATACTTTCCCATCTGACCGCGAGTGGAAAGCAGTACTAAGACTCACCTTAGTCCCTAAATTTCTGAAATAACCACCAAAAGTGCAATGAAAACTACATACCATGATCTGATATGATAGAAACACGCACCCCATGCAACTTTACAATCTTATGGAGATACAACCTAACATAATCCTCAGCCAAGAAATTAGTCCTCACTGGCAAAAAGTGAGTAGACTTTGTCATCCTATCCACGATAATACAAATTAAATTGAACTAATTTGAGATGAAGAAAGACTGGTAACGAAATCCAAAATCCAAGTTGATTACTTCCCACTTCCACACCGGTAACTTAATTTCTTGATATAATCCTCCTGGTCTCAAGTGCTCAACTGTTAGTTGTTGGCACACCATACACTTAGCCAAAAAACTAGCCATATATTGCTTTATATTGTTCCGCCAATACATCTTCTTAAGGTCGTGATACATTTTCGTCAAAACAGAATGAACAACATAGAGCAACTCATGTGCCTCAGCCAAGATCCTATCTCGCAAACCATTTATATCATGAACACATAACCTCCCTTGGTACCACAAGGTGCCATCCCCACTAATATAGATGGATATCACCTTCTACCTATCTACATCACCTTTTATCCTCATCAAGACAGGATTTAACACTTGCTTCTCCTTTACTATAACATCAAGATAACTGTGCCACCTCCTGCACAACCATACCACCATCCTCAGAGTCCAAGAGATGAACTCTAAAGTTAGCAAATAATGAATATATTTCACCAACTCCCACATCTCTTCAGCCAAATGAGCTGACTTCCCATGGATAACTTGCTAAAACCATTAAAAACTATAATAGCATTACCTAGATGGTAGTGAAGACTCATGTTATAATCCTAGCCATCTTCTTTTCTTGAGGTTAAGATCTTTCTAATAAAACACATATTGCAGGCTCTTATAATAAGAAAAGTTATCCACATGCACTCCATATAAATAGTGATGCCAAATTTTCAATTCGAACACCACAACAATTATCTCCAAGTTACGAGTCAGATAATTCATCTTATGCACCTTTAACTGTCTAGAGGTGTAAGCTATCACCTTGACATGCTGCATCAAAATACAACCATGCCCCACACGGGATGCATCACAATATACCAAAAATCCATCATGCCTTTAGGCAAAGTTAAGATCCGAGCCAAAGTTAGTTTATCCTTTTGTTTCTCAAAAATACTCTCACAAGCATCCGACCATAAAAACTTCATGTTCTTCTGAGTAAACTTAGTCAATGAGGCAGCTATAGAAGAGAAACTCTCTACAAACCTCCTATAGTAAACAACTAAACCCAAGAAGCTCCAAATATTGATTAGAGTCGTAGGTCTAGTCTACTTTTTAACCACTACAACTTTCTACGAATCCATCATGATCCCTTCAGAAGAAATGACATGACCCAGAAATATGACACTGTTTAACCAGAAATCATATTTTGAAAATTTGGCATACAACTGTTGCCCTGTCAAGGTATGCAACACTATGCGAAGATAATTGACATGAGCCATCTCACTCTTTGAATACACCAAAATATCATCTATGAACACAATAATGAGTAAATCAAGAAGTTATTGGAAGACCTTATTCATCAAATCCATGGATGCTTTCGGGTCATTAGTCAACCCAAAAGACATAACCAAGAACTCAAAATGCCCATACCAAGTATTGAAAGTAGCCTTAGGGATATCCACCTCCCTAATATTTAACAGATGATACCCAGACCAACGATCAATCTTGGAGAAAAACTTAGCACCCTGAAGCTGAACAAACAAATCATCTATCCTTGGAAGAGGGTACTTATTCTTTACCATCACCTTATTTAATTGTCGGTGATCAATACACATTCGAAGGGAACCATCATTCTTATGCATAAATAACACTGGTACACCCCTCCAGGGACACACTAGGATAGATGAAACTCTTGTCTAAAAGATTCTTTAGTTGCTTCTTAATCTTCTTTAACTCATCCGAAACCATTCTATTTGGAGGAATAAAAATTGAATGAGTGTCCAGAATAAGGACTCCAAAATCAATCTCCCTATCAAGAGGGACACTGGGAAGATCACCAGGGAATACCTCAAGAAATTCATTCACCACTGGGATAAAGTATAAAGAAGGATCCTCTGAGTTAGAATCTTTAACTCAGACCAGAAAGTAGAGAAACCTCTTAGGGATTAATCTTCGAGCTCTAAGATACGATATGAACTTCCTCTTAGGAGCTAAGGAAACACCCTCCCACTCAATAACTGATGGCTCATTAGAGAATTTAAAGACAACCTTCTGAGTCTAACAGTGTAGAGAAGTATAGCATGAGTGCAATTAATCTATCCTAGTATGACATCGAAATCAATAATGTTTAATTCAAATAGATCCACCAAAGTTTCTCGACCACCCATAAATACCAAACATCTCCTATAGACTCTTTTAGAAACCACAACATCACCCATTAGGGTAGAAATATAAAAAGAGTCTAAAACACACTCGAGACCAAAACCAAAATACACAACCATAAAAGGGGTAAAATAAGAGAGAGTGGACCTATATCAAGTAAATAGTAACATCATGAGAAATGATTTTAAACATACCATTCATGACATTAGGCATGTCTCAGACTCATAGTGGCTAGTGAGAGAATAGAGATAGTTTTGACTAGTGTTAGGACTAGATGGTGCACCCTTTGTAGCCGAATCTGAAGAAGAAGCAACTGGAACCTTGTTTTCCCCAGAAGAAACCTTACCAATAGATCAACTTCTAACCATGTGTCTAGGAAGACCACAGTTAAAGAACTTGTCCTTTACTTCATCACAGTAACCCTAATGCAGCCGAGCATAGAATCTATAAAGAGGACATGATAGAGCTGGATGGGCCCTACTAGCCTGGGATTAGGTACCCTATGCCTTAAAGTTATCACTAACATGGAAGTGCATATCACCTAATGGATTTGGTTAGGGAGCATTAGCCATCAAGTAAGACCCATAATTTCCTCACTTCTTCTTAGGCCACTTCTTACCATATCTGTCACTCTACTGTTGGACACCACCCTACTCAATAAGTCAATACTTCTTGCGCTGCCTCTTCCCAATCTCCACCTTCTTCTTCTCATCTTTCTTAACCTGATGCATATACACAACCAACCTAGAAATATCTATGTCCTTATTTAATAAAGTCGCCTTACTCTTAAAAATTTAGTCTCAAGATAACTCGAAAGTGAACTTCCTCATTCTATCCCTCATGCTAGAAACCAACACCAAAGCATACTAATATAATGGTGAAAATTTTAGGAATACTCGTTGACTATCATCTTTACTTGCTTTAAGTTAACAAACTCTTTCTCTTTGTTTTCCTTAACACCAAAGGAAAGAAGTAGTTTAGAAAAGCATAAGAGAAATCATCATACATGGCTGACTCAGCATCGCCACCCCTAGTCAATTCCTATTCCTCAAACCATTGGTATGTTATATATTTTAGTTAATAGGTAGTAAATTCCTCACCCACCATGTTGGTAGCATGCATAATACAAAAGATAATTTTAATATCATCTAGAAAAGATTGAGGATCCTCCTCAACCTTAACACTCATGAACACTAGAGGGTTCAACCTCATATATTGGCCAACCCTTATGGCCTTAAAAGATGGAGTGACAAAAGCACCATGCTTGGCCTGAGAAACTACCAACTGCACCGATATATAAATAGGTTAACAAAACTCAACAATTGTCATATTAGCTTGAGGAGCTCGATAAAGACTGGAGGGAACTAGTGGAACTCCAGGATGACAATAAAGAACTGGACTCCTAAACCAGGCCTGCACCCAAAAAGTAGAATGAGTCCTATAAATAATATCCTATGGTGGGACAGAAGAGTTTTTGTGAGCTTCAAATTATCGAGAAGGCATGATATGATAAGCAAATAAATAGGAATTATGAAACATCCTGGGTTTTGGAATTCCGTTCTCCAAACCCAATACGACTCAGGGTACGAGCTATTTTCTAGAGTAGAGTGGTATGATCTAATCGTATGTTGACCAGTGTTAATTAGTTGGATGATTTTTGTCACTGGAATAGGTACGACATAGGGGTATCAGTTATAGGGATTTTTATGAGTTGTATCAAGGACTTATACGATGGGCAGTATTTGTTCCTCTTGGTATTTCATTCTACTAGGGATATGGATTATGGGTATAGATCGTATACTAGTTACTACTTGGTTGGATGAGTCGTATACTGGATAGTGTTTCATCCAAGGGTTGAGGCTTAGATACGAGTGGTGGGTACCAAACGTATAAAAGGGTACGACTAGTATGAGGCAATTGTATCCCTGCGATGGACATTTTAGGGATTTAAATGGGGGTATTTTTGACATTTTCCTACTTACCATAACTAGGACCTACAACTTCTAATAAACTTTGGAGGCTATTTACCTTATTTTTCTATTCATTAGTACTTAGAAACTATTCCAAAACACTCCATAATTCTCTCACGAGATTTTGGGACAAAAAGACTAGGGTTTTATCTTGCGGATTGCTTTGGGTCTTGTAATGGTGATTTTATTCCATCAATTCTTTAATATAAGGCATTATTCTCTTCCCTCAATGTAATTTCAACTAATGGAATGGGTTATATAATTGATTTCATAGTTTTACTATTTATTGATTATGGTTTTCAACTATTATTTGGGGGTTTTGATATTTAATGCTTGGTTATGGTTTCCTATGATTTTACTTATGCTTTTATATGCATCAATGGTGGATTTGGGTAGTTGGATTGTATGATAATGGTTTAATGGTCTTTGGAATTGGTTTTGGTTATATTATGACCTTAAGGTGTTTGATAAAGATATGTTCATTGCATTGACTTCTTTTAATAGGACTCTTGCATGTTTTAAATTTGATAAAGTATTTATAAATTGTTTAAATGGTTTTAAAACGCTAAAGGATAAATGCTTTTGCTTGTGGAGAACATGTAAGTATCCTAAGTGGATTTAATATGGTAATTAGAAGGGCACCTAAGGTCCCCTTAACCTAAATGGTTTTGCTATGGATATTACTTGAAAGTAAGGGGTGGTATGATAATATCACTAACATTGGCCTTGGTTAATAAATGTATAATGGTTTGGTTATTTGGAAATTGGTTCTAATTCAGAATTAATGGTGGGGTGAGTAGAAAAGTCGTAAAGGTGGCGGTCCCGAAGGGACCAAAAAAGCAAACTCATATTTTTTGATATAAGGGGTCTTGATGACCGTGTGCATTCATCACATTTTATATTAGGGGATGTACTAGTCATCCTATAGGATATTTTCTTGTTGTGCGGCTACACGAACTGGTCTCTTTTAGTAGGGGAGCTAACCCATATAGCCCTGGTTAGTTTAGGGTGGCCAACCTACATAGCCTAGGTATAAAGGTTTTAAATGCATGCTAAACCTGATTCCCTTTAGTCATCTATGGTTATACTTTTAATAAATTAATTTAATATATCATGTCTTATAATGGGATTTTTTTATAGTATGGGGTATTCATCTTCTCAAAAGTGTTTGAAGGAACCGATTAATCTCCGGTCTTAGACATTGGTCAGCCTGAAAGTGTGGTCTCAGCTAAGGTAAGCGTACGACCCTATTGGTAGTCCCGTCACTAAGATAAAACTTAAGATAAGACTGTTATAAAGCCATTATGACTAGTTTCAATCCCATAAGCCTTCGATGTATTGTCTTAATTTATTATAGGTTGTATCATAGAAGGTAATCGCTTTTGCTTTCTTATATGAAGATCTTTTCTTTTCCCAGTCAGTCTCTAGACAGTATTTTTCAAAATATGAATCCCAACATTCATATAAAAAATACTATCAACCTATCTTCTAAAGCAACTCCGATTGCTACTATTGAAAATAATCTTCAAAACTGGAGTATTCCAGAGGAGTCTTTTAGTACAATTTACCAAATTGGAAAATTTAGTTTTTTCAAAAAACATAATATTAAGACCTCTGAGTCTACTATTGCCATCAATAATTCTTTAGAAATTATCCAACTTTTAAATAACCTAGACATCGACCGATTTAAAGGTCAGTTTCATTATCTGCATATTGGACTTGTTCAAGTAGCTATTAAGCCACTTTTTCGACAAGGTTTAGACATCCCTGTCTGTGCTATACTAAGAGATGCTCGTCTATTAAATTTTGACGACTCACTCTTAGGCGTCATTCAAAGTAACCTAGCCGACGGCCCGGTATACTTTAATTGCTACCCTAATTTCTCAGTGGACATTAATGATCCTAACATCATGGATGTTTTAACTCTTAATGTTAAAACAAACAACATGAAAAGTAAGGATAACACTAGAGAAATTGCGATAATATACAGGGTATACTATCGACTGATGGGTACAACTCTAGCACCCCAAGTTAGATTCACGAGTCCTAGGGGTGTCACCACTCTCATGGAGGCCAATAAAGATAGAACCAATGTCTTTGTACCTAAGCCCTTGGTTTGGGAAGAGGTCATCCATAGTAATGAATGGCACTTTGATGCTATCACTCAACCCATTCGTTCATATCCTGAAAAGTCTCAAATACAACGAGTCGTTCAGCATCCTGATGGCTCGATTGATTTAAAATTCCTCGGCTTTGACACTCCTCAAAACTCTTCGTTTCGACGCTCTATCTCGTATAGAGGTTCCACCTCAAAAACCCGGGAGAAAGATGAAAATGATAATGATAATAACAATGACAAGGGCAAAGTAAGAGGAGTCGATTTCTCTGGTCCTGTCCCGAAGGTTTATTATCAGCAAGCTACTAGGGCCCATGAGTCCCTAGATCCTGAAAACCATTACGACCTAGGCAGTCCTACAGCCTCAGATATGGAACCTTCCCCTTCCATATCCCGTCAGAAAATAAGGACTGACCCTAGCCTACTCGTCATCAAATCTGATGAAGAGTATACACCTGACCTTAAAGCTCTCGAAGTTCGATGGTACCTACCGAAAGACGCTCTAAAAAGGAAATGGTACACCAGTACCTATTCTAAGGAGCAGCAAAAGGAGTTTGGTCGGCTATGGATAGCCGATATGAAAAGACTCCGATGTGATATAGAGTTCTTCCGATGGTTTGAATTCACCGGAAGAATGGAAAACTAGAATGAATCCCTTAAAGTTATCATTAACAAATGGTATACTCAGAGTAACAAGATAATTGAATCTGTTACTTCTCCTCTTGAAGGGATAAAAATTCCTCATTCCAATGAAGTCCTCAATGCTTCTCCCTTCAAGAAAAAGCATGATAGACCTCTATCCACCCCTATCAATAGAGACCTCGACAGGATAGTTGAACAAAACAACTATACTAATCAGGTCCTTCACACTATCTCCCGGCAAATAGGAGATACTAAAAACTCTATTCTTTCTTTTAGTCCCCCCGCTCCTGAGAAAGGGACTTCAAGTCCTAATCCTATAACCAACCCCATCTTCAAGATTCCTGAATTCCAAAAGGAGAAATTCCCTAATCTCAGTGATGATTTCAAGGTTTCGGGAAAAATCTTGGAACAAATCAATGACAAACTTTCTAAGTTTAAAATCTCTGAGAAAGCTGAGTCCAGCAACCAGAAAGTTGAGTCCAGCAACCAGAAAAACTCTCTTTTTAAACTTACCAGTGATCTTTTTTCTACTAAGACAAACTATTACAAAAAACCTTCTCCTCCAGACGTTCAGTTTGAAGAAAATCCCTACCTTTCAACCTTCAACCATGATGGTAGAGGAATAACCGAATGGATTGTTGACGGTTTGGCTGAACACCAAATCTACAACAAACTCCACGAAATGGGCGTTTCTATTACCGCTTACAAAATCAGAGGAGCCACGGATAAAGAGGCTGCTACCATGATCGTATCAGGTTTCACTGGTATGATAAAACATTGGTGGGATAACTACTTCACCGATGATGTCAAAAACCTGATATATGGAGCCACAGACGTAGAAACAGTAGTTAAGACTGAAAATGGCCAAGAAATTCTCGAGCAAATTGCAAAAGAAGATGCTTGTGCCACTCTCCTATACCATATAGCAAGATATTTCATAGGAGAGCCCAAATTATTCCAAGATAGGAGCTTGGAAATCCTCAACAATCTCACCTGCAAAGACCTAGCAGACTTTCAATGGTACAAAGATACCTTCCTAGTAAAGGTTATGATCCGACCAGACTGCAATAATGATTTCTGGAAAGAACGATTCATTAGTGGTCTCCCTTCTCTATTTGCAGAAAAGGTCCGAACCAAAATTAAAGATAGATTCGAGGGAAAGATTCCTTACGACATCCTAACCTATGGCGATTTAATTAGATTCATCACCACTATAGGGATAGACCTCTGCACTGATCTTAAACTTAAGAAACAACTTAAGAAAGATAGTACTTCCAAGTATGGACTAGGAACCTTCTGCCAAGACTATGGATTCACCAGTCCTAGCAAACGGCATAGAAAGAAATCCTCTAAACCTCACAAAAAGACTTCCTCCAGCAAGAAACCCTTCAAAAGGGAACCTTATAAGCCTAGTAGGAAGACCAAGCGAAAAAACCCCAAGGCTAAAGATACTTGTTGGACTTGTGGCAAGACAGGTCACAGAGCAAAAGATTGCAAGTCTAACAAGAAGAAGAAGATAAACCAATTAGATCTCTCTGAAGAGACTAGAGCAAGTTTATTCTCTATAATGGAGGATTCACCTGCGCCCTCTGATTCTTCAGACTCCTATTCATCATCTAGTGACGACTACAGCGACGAAGAATTCATCAACACCGCTTACGAAACAGATCAATCCCAATCTGGCCAGGAATGCGCTTGTAATGGTACATTCTGTACTTGCACCAGAAAGACAGTTAATGTCATTTCAGGAAATCCTAAAGAGATCCTGTTTGACATTATAGAACACATCCAAGATGATGAGGCTAGAAATAATTATCTTTTAGAACTAAAATGATTAATGCTTTCTCACGAAGAGAAACCCCCCAAACCCGTTATTCAGCCTTTTAGCATGAAACAAGTTATGTCAAGGTTCGACAAACCTACAGAACCATCTATTACTGATCTCAAAGAAGAAATCTCCACCCTAAAGGGAGATATCAAGAATTTGAAGATCCGTCTTGATCAAGTAGAGCTTAACGTTCTTACAGATCAAGTCCTAAAAAGTATTTCTCCCCCAGAAAAGATTTCTCCTCCAGAGTCTCCTAAGGCCTTCCCGATCATCCCAAATGACCATCTTAGAGAACCAGAGCCAAGTTCCTTTCCTAGCTCAGATTCTCCTTCCACGTCCGGCAAAGCTATTACAGCCATAAAGGCTTATAGTGAACACATAGCCGTGAAAATCATCATAAATAAAGACTTTGTTCTTAACAGAGTCGCACTCTTTGATACAGGGGCAGATAGTAACTGTATCGTGAAAGGTCTAGTACCTACAAAATACCTTCAAAAGAGTACCTCTCGTCTTTACTCAGCAACGGGAGAAAAAGTAGAGATCCATTATCAACTCCCTAAAGGTCATGTCTGTAACAATGGCATCTGCCTTGTTAATGACTTCATCATCACCAAAGATATCACTGAAGATATCATTCTAGGGATACCTTTCATCAACCAGATTCGACCTTATTGGAGTGACTACGATGGAATTCGTACAACTCTGTTAAACCAAACCTTGTTTTTCCCTTTAATACGGCCCCTCTCGCAAGAAGAAGGAAGCCTTATTAAAGAACAAATGGTTTTTAAAATTAACCGGCTTTCTTCCCATGTTAGTTTTCTTAAACAAGATATTCTTATAAAGAAAATTGAGCAATCCTTAAAAACCCCGGAGATGATAACTAAAATATCCAATCTCCACAAAAGTTTTGAAAAAGAAATTTGTTCCAAATTCCCTAATGCTTTTTGGGAAAGAAAAAAAACATTTGATAGAACTTCCTTACATTCTAGGGTTTGACGAACAAACCATTCCTACTAAAGCCAGACCCATCCAAATGAACCAAGAAATGATGGAAATCTGCAAAAAGGAAATTGACCATCTTCTAAAGAATGGTATTATTAGAAGCTCTAACTCCCCCTGGAGTTGCTCTGCCTTTTATGTCAATAACAGTGCAGAGAAAGAGTGCGGCACCCCTCGACTTGTAATAAATTACAAGCCTTTGAATGCGGTCTTGAAATGGATCAGACATCCAATCCCTAACAAAAGGGATCTTCTCAAAAGAACTTTCAAGGCCAACCTTTACAGTAAGTTTGATATGAAGTCAGGATTCTGGCAAATTCAAATTGCTGAAAAGGATAAATATAAAACAGCATTCAATATCCCTTTTGGGCATTATGAATGGAATGTTTTGCCTTTTGGTCTCAAAAATGCTCCATCAGAGTTTCAAAACATTATGAACAATATTTTCAATCCTTACACTTATATGTCGATTGTTTATATTGATGACGTGCTTATTTTCTCAGAGAACATTGATTCTCATTTTAAGCATTTAAATACTTTCTTTAAGATTGTTAAATTCAATGGTTTGGTTGTTAGTGCCAAAAAGATGAAACTCTTCCAGACATCTATAAGATTCTTAGGACACGATCTTTATCAAGGTAGTTATAAAACTATTTGTAGAGCCATTGAGTTCTCCTCAAAGTTTCCTAATGAAATTACTGATAAAACTCAACTACAGAGATTTCTAGGAAGTCTCAATTATGTTGCAGATTTTATTCCTCATATTAGGTAGGTATGTGAACCTCTTTATAAAAGAGTCAAGAAAACCCCAGTCCCTTGGAGTTCTGATCAAACCAATGCTGTCATTAAAATCAAAGGAATAGTCCAGAACCTTCCTTGCTTAGGTATTCCTAACCCTGAAGCCTCCATGATTGTAGAAACTGATGCTTCAGATATAGGTTATGGAGGTATCTTGAAACAAAAGGTTGATGATAACTCTCTCGAACAACTAGTCAGGTTCACATCCGGAATATGGAATCCTGCACAGAAAAATTATAGCACTGTTAAAAAAAAAATTTTATCTATAGTGCTATGTATCACAAAATTTCAAGATGATCTTGTTAATAAAGAATTTCTATTACGTGTTGATTGTAAATCAGCCAAAGAGATTTTATAGAAGGATGTAAAAAATCTTGTTTCAAAGCAAATATTTGCTAGATGGCAAGCTCTCCTGTCTAGCTTTGATTTTCAAATTGAATTTATTAAAGGAGAAAATAATTCCCTTCCTGATTTTCTAACAAGAGAATTTTTACAGGGCCACAATGAGACCCACAACACTGGGAAAAATCTCAGTCACCAGTAACCGACCAGATCAAACCAGAATGGCTAGACCATTCGATTTACCACCAACATCATCAAACCCCTTGAGGCCATCAGTCCCGCAGAGGCCTGAACTAAAATAGGAACTACATTCACCATTCCAAAACAAGTATGCAGCTCTGGCAGAGTTTCCAAAGCTCCCTCCACCAATGCCATCCAAATTGGTAGATCTTAAGACCAACAAACCCTTTGATAAAGGGTTATCCTCAAGCTCATCGGTACAATCGAAATAGAGTTATTCCATGAAGCCTCCGGGATCCTTTGCACAGGCCGTGGACCCTGCAATAGCTAAAACAACACCTACCCCTCCTATCAAAGAGGAATTCAAATTCATTACCACTCAGGTAATGCCCATTATCGCCTTAGACAAGGAATATGAAGGCTATCCTCTGGAACAGCTCATTAAACCGGTCTACAACGATAAGAATTTCGTGGATACTGAAAGTCCGGTCAAGCCCCAAAGATTTTATGAAGCTATTTTGGTAGACACAGATTCTATCGAAGTCGAGCATTCAATGAACGACAGGAATCCTGAATATATTGATTATTCAAGGTTCAGCATCAAGAGGGTATTAACCCCGTTTAATTGGCTTGCAGATCACCTGCATACTCCCATTTCCCTATCTATGCCACATAGGCCTCAAACATACAATTGGTACAACTACAAGTCTGCTTGGTTCAATTTTCTCTATGTTCGACCCGGTCATACCTGGTTCGTTAAATATTGTCCTGCTCTGGTAGACACCATTATACCTAGATGGTTCTACGAATGGTGGGTATACTTCGGAGGAATTAAAGAAATCCTCCCTCAACAATTTCTTAGCCGCTTCTTAGAATTTTGCGCAAAATAAGGATGCATGACCCTTCCAGAACACATTTAAATGTGCAAATTCTTCATCAAGAAGAGGGTATCTTACATCATCTCCTGGAACTTTGCCAAAGGAGAACAAGATAGAATTAAATATCTATCTAAAAAAATAAAAGTCAAAGGCTGGACCCCAAAGCCAGCAGCTCCAAAAACTCCCGATAAAGGAAGAAAACCAGCATCTTCAGCAAATGTTTCACAAGATAAACAGGCGCTCAAAGAAAGATTAAAGAAGGCTTTGCAAGATATGGAAAGCCAAGACACCAGCAACGAAGAAGTACTACAGCTTCTAGAAGAAGCCTCTTCCACCGAAAGCAGTGATAACAATGGGGATATGTTAAACCCCAAAGGAGTCGCTAGGGCCTATATGGACCCCTGCTAAGAATACAGAAACGACCCCTTCTCAAAGTAGAGGTTCAAAGAACCGGAATTATTTTCTGAAGGGGCATTTTACTATTCTTCGTAGGAATCTACTGGACCTACTAATCTGGATAGTAATCAATCAGCTTTACAAAAAGCTAAAGGAATCTGCTTTTTCAAAAAGAAAAAGCCAAAACATGACCTACTTTGGACAGCAATCAATTAGCTTTACAAAAGCTAAAGGAATCTGCTTTTTAAGACTAAATCATAGCCTTACAAGTGTACACACTAGATGTGTAAGTGATGTTTTCTTTGTCTATATAAGACAGCTTGTAATATAGGAGAAGGCTTCTTGGGTTTAGTCGGGTATTATAGGCGGTTTATGAAAACCTTTTCTTCGATAGCTGCTCTTTTGACTAAGTTAACTCAGAAAAAGGTTATGTTTTCTTAGTCAAATGCTTGTGAAGGGAGTTTGAGAACTTGAAGTATAAAGTGCTTTCAAATCCAATCCAGACTTTGTTGAACGACAATGATAGGTTTGTGGTTTATTGCAATGCATCTTGAGTAGGGCTTGGTTGTGTTTTGATGCAACATAGGAAGGTAATTGCCTATGCTTCCAGGCAGTTGAAAGTACATGAGAGGAATTATCCTACTTATGATTTGGAGTTATTGACAGTTGTGTTTTCTTTGAAAATATGGTAGCATTATTTCTATAGTGTTCACGTGGATATCTTTTATGATCATAAGAACCTTTAGTACATGTTCACTCAGAAAGAGCTTAATTTCAGGCAGAGAAAATGGCTTGAGTTTCTCAAGGATTATGATATAAGTCTTCACTACCACCCAAGTAAGGCTAATATGGTTGCTAATTCTCTTAGTAGAATATTTATGGGGAGTTTGGCTCGTGTAGAGGAAGGAAAATAGGAATTGGTAAAGCATATTCAGTGCTTGGCTAATCTTAGAGTTCATCTCTTGGACTCTAAAGATGGTGGTGTGATGTTTCAAGAAGTGGTTCGATCATCTCTTGGTGTAAAGATTAAAGAAAAATAAGTGTTGGATCCTTTCTTGATGGGAATCAAGGGTGATGTTGGTGGCCAAAAGGTAGTGATGTTTCAGATCAGTGGTGATGGTGCTTTACGGTACCAAGAAAGGTTATGTGTTCCTAATATCGATGGGCTACGACAAAGGGTTTTGGCTGAGGCGCATGAGTCGCGCTATGTTGTTCATCCCGGATCGACTAAGAATTATCATGATCTCAAGGAGATCTACTGGTAGAATGGCATGAAGAGAGATGTGACTAATTTTATGGCTAAGTGTATGGTGTGTCAACAGGTTAAGATTTAGCATATGAGGAAACGCGTTGTACCAAGAAATTGATTTGCCCGAATGGAAGTGGGAAGTGATCAATATGGACTTTGTTACCACTCTTCCTCGATCTTGGAATCAGTATGATTCAATTTGGGTCATCATGGATAGGATGGCCAAGTCTGCACATTTCTTTCCATTGTGGACTACATTTTCAATAGAGGATTATGCAAAGCTGTATCTTCAGGAGATTGTAAAGCTTCATGGGGTACCTATCTCGATTATCTCTAATCATCGTATGAAGTTTACATCTTATTTCTTGTAGTCTTTCCAGAAAGGGTTGGGGACTAAGGTTAGTCTGAGTACTTTTTTTCATCTATAGCCGGATGGGCAGGTGGAGAGAACTATTCTGACATTGGAGGATATGTCTTCGGGCCTGTGTAATTAACTATGGTGGAAATTGGGTTGAGCATCTACCTTTGGTAGAGTTTTATTGCAACAATAGCTATCATTCGAGCATTGGTATGGCTTCTTTCAAGGCATTATGGTAAGAGGTGTAGATCTCCTATTAGGCGGTTTAAGCTTGGAGAGGCAGATATGTTTGTTCCAGATTTGGTCTATCAAGCGATGGAGAAGGTCAAGGTAATTCAGGAAAGGCTTAAAGCTGCCTAAAGTCTCCAAAAGTCCTATGTGGATGATAGGCGTAGAGACTTAGAGTTTGAGGTCAGGGATAGGGTGTTCCTCAAGGTGTCTCCCATGAAGGGAGTAGTGCAGTTTGGCAAAGCTAAAGGTGGAAAAAGCTACTTTTGAATAGGAAGAGGACATGAATTCCATGTATAGGAAGAGGACATGAATTACATGTATCCGCATTTGTTTTCTACTCTTGGGATTTATGCGGAAGGTATGTGTCTTCAACACATCTTTATTTTCTAAGTTTTGTAAAAGAAAGATTTACATCTTTGCCTCTTTGTTTTCAAACTTTGTTAATACGATGTTTGATAATACAAATGACTCTGTGTGTGGTTACCACTACCTTGTCCGTCATACAGGGATAAATGTTCCTAGTGGGGAAGACTGAAACATCCTAGGTTTTGACCCTTAGAAAATTTCCTGGAATTCTATTCTCCAAACCCAATACGGCTCATGGAAATGAGCCATATGCTGGGGTATGATTGGTATCATTGGATCGTATGCTGGTCAGTGTTAATTGGTGGGATGGTTTGGTCACTAGAATGGGTACAACTTATGGGTATGTGTCGTATGGATTGGGAAAATTCGTATCAAGGACTCGTATGGTGGGCAGTGTTTGATCCTCCTAGTAGTTCATTCTTCCAGGGATACAGATTATGGGTACGAATTGTATACTATAGTTACGACTTGGTTGGATGAGTCATACACTGGAAAGTGTTTGATCCAAGGGTTGAGGATTGGATACGAGTGGTGGGTACCTATCATTTATAAGGGTACGACTCATATGAGGCAGTCGTATCCCTGCAATGAGTTTTTAAGGGATTTAAGTAGAGGTATTCTGGACATTTCCCTACTTACCCTAACTAGAACTCACAACTTCTAATACACTTCGAAGGCTATTTACCCTGTTACTCTATTCACTAACACTTAGAAACTATTCCAAAATACTCCATAATTCTCTCAAGAACTTTTGGGGCAAAAAGGCTAGGGTTTTATCTTTTGGATTGCTTTGGGGCTTGTCTTGGTGATTTACTTCCATTAATTCTTTGGTATAAGATACAATTCTCTTCCCTCATTGTAATTTTAACTAAAGTCATGGTTTAAATGATTGATTTCATGGTTTTACTATTTCATGATTATGGTTTTCAAATATTATTTCAGGGGTTTTGATATTAAATGCTTGGTTATGGCTTCCTATGGTTTTACTTATGCTTTTATATGCATCAATGGTGGATTTAGACAATTAGATTTTATGGTAATGGTTTGATGGTGCTTGGAATTTGTTTTGGTTATATTATGCCCTCAAGGTGTTTGATAAAATAAAAATAAGTTCATTACATTGACTTTTTTTAATGGGAATCTTACATGTTTTAAACTTAATAAAGGATTCATACATGGTTTAAATGGTTTGAAATGGCTAAGCTAAATGGTTATACTTGTGGAGAACATGGAAGTCTCCCAAGTGGATTTAATAAGGTAATTGGTAAGGCACCTAAGGTCCCCTTAATCTAAATGGTTTGGCTATGGATAT
This sequence comes from Capsicum annuum, assembly GCF_002878395.1. Taxonomy (NCBI): domain Eukaryota; kingdom Viridiplantae; phylum Streptophyta; class Magnoliopsida; order Solanales; family Solanaceae; genus Capsicum; species Capsicum annuum. The sequence goes on from NC_061117.1 coordinate 54,651,243, forward strand.
TACTTGCAAGTAAGGGGTGGTATTATGATACCACTAATATTGGCCTTAGTTAATAAATGGATAATGGTTTGGATATTAGAAAAATGGTTTTAATTTTGCATTAATAGCATTGTGTGTAGCAAAGTCGTGGAAGGTGGCTGTCCTAGAGGGACCAAAACTGGAAACTCATATTTGCCGATATGAGGGGTCTTGATGACCGTGCGCGTGTGTCATATTTTATATTGGGGGATGTACTAGTCATCCCATGGGATATTTCATGGTCGTGTGGCTACATACATTAGGGCCCTTTTAGTAGGGGGAGCTGAACCCATATATCTTGTGGGTGGTTTAGGATGGCCAAGCTACATTGCCCAGGTATAAAGGTTTAAAATGCATGCTAAACCCAGTTCCCCTTACTGGAACTTGTATATGTATTGTTGTTTGCATTATGAATGGTTTTACTTGGTTTTACAATAGGCATTATTTTATCATAATCCTGAGATTCTTGCTAGCAGTCACTTGCTAACCCCATCTACTGGTGGCTGTATACCTACACTATGTAACAACCGACCATTCTACTCCTGTTTAGTATGCGGATTCGTATTAGCATTTAGACTGAAGTGGTGAGCTTCTATCCTTTTAGAAAGCATCATTACATGTTATGGATTTCTTTAGACACTTTTCTTTTACTTTGGATATTGGTTTTTGCCATGGTTGGGGGCATATCCCTCCCAGATTCATTTATTCTATTGGATAGAGCCTTTTTGGTACTTATAGGGGTTGGTATATGCGGGATCGGTATTGGTGTTTTCCTTAGCATCAATATTGGTGTTGGGGCTTACACCCTTGGATGATATTGTTGGATGTTCTGTCCTATTACATTTTGGTATTAATTATCTTATCTTTTAGTATTCCCTTTAGGTGTGGTCTGGTTTATGGCCTATGGTTTGGTTTGGTAAGGTTGGGAAGTTGATGAGGTACGGTTGAACTCGGTTGGGTCAGTCATAGTTGTGACCTTATCTTAGAGTCTTAATTAGAACAATAACGTTATTTTGTTATATGTTCAAAATTTAGCCTACCTAAGGCTGAATATAGGTGGATTAGTTGAGTAATAAGGGCGGTCCCCAGTCTTGGTTGGACATGGGATGCCTATTATGACAAGGCCCATGGTCAGGTCATGTCAAATTAGAGGAGAATTTTGGACCTTAGACTTTATAGCTCGAAAATAGAATACAAGAAAGAGAAACATTCCTAAATGCCTCATAGCCTCTCCCTCATAACCATAACATACGACTCATACCATGGAGTCGTCAACAAATTAGTGAGTTGGACACCCATATACTCTCTATTATACTATTCCCTGACCCCTTCTCATGACCAAACCATACGAATCGTAAGGTCCAATCATACCTATGACAAAATCCAAAGGGATTGACACTAGATAACATACGATTCAACTATACCACTCGTACCCTATCCTCTTGGATATTAGTGAGCCACTCATACTCAGAGTGTAGTAAAGTCACGAAGTTATTGATTTGATTAAGGGACCGACCAAATGAACTATCACCACCACTAACGACTTGTACCACCAAATTGTATCTGCAATAGAAACACAACCACCACTCACTGGGCACTTTGCGAGTTGGGCTTGACCCGTACCCACATTGTAAGACTCAAATGGTGAGTCATCACAAGGACACTGAGGTTAAATCTCAGGAAATTTCCAAGGAAGAAAACCTATGGTGTTACTGTAAGAGACCCATAAGTATTGGTTATAAGTCATATGCATTAATTGTAACCAGACTTACCAGGTCAAGGTTCAAGGGTCAAACTGGCCTAGAATTACCTTTTAAAAAAAAATGGGGCACCCAAATTGGGTACCCGACATTGTAAACAACGAACTCCCTCCATTGTTGCCAATTTTAGAGCTCTAAAAATACAAAATCACTCCAAAATATACTCCGATCATTTGGTTTCTCCCAAACTTCATGAATTTCTCACGCATTGGGGTAGCAAAGAGTCGAAGTCAAGAAACCTAAAATCTCAACTGCCGAACTAAGTTTTTGAACTTAAAAGCTTTTTGAATCAAGATTATAACAAATAATGGTTTAATATTTTAGAATTTCTTAAAGTTAAACATGTGTGTATGTGTATACTTGAACCCTATTGCTTGCCATTTAACTTTGAAAAGTACAAATGGGTGTGAATTAGAATTTGGTGTTTTTTTTTTGTGTGATTTTGGATGGATGTGGCATAGTAATGAAATGCATTGAACGGTAAATTGTGGATTTTATATTAGAACCAACTAAAAGCTAAACCATTATGTAATTAGAATATGATGTTTCTTGTGACTCGTACCTACACGTATTGAGTTTTTATGAGACTCGTAACCACTAATAACATAAAGGCCTATAAGGGTGTAGGTTTTAGTATGGTTATGAATTGCCTAGGTGAGTTGTAACCAACCCCTACGACTAGTAACCATTTGTCATAGTTACTGGAAGACTTGCATAGAACAAAATATTTCTGGTTAGCTTAAGAGTATTGGTAATAAGTTGTTAGATAACCTTAAGACTTATTAGGAGGACTAATAATCTAACTAGTAAACATTGATAGGGCTTATGTTATCCTACAAACCGGTCATATGAGTTGTAACCAGAGTATACGACTCACCCCCCCCCCCCAAGTTGTACATGAATAGAACATACATACTAATACCATATTGCCTTGTTTTTCTTTTCTTTCCTTAGTAATCATCAGCTGAGAGACGACTCCGATGAATTAAGTAGAGATATTGTCGAATACCCAGTATAAGAGCAGGCTCAGCATAGAGAAACCCTACCTAGGGGCAAGAAATTACATGCAAAGGTGGTCACAGATCCAAAAAAGTCAATCAGAATGAAGTAGCCAAGTACTTCCCTACTGTACTCTACATCATCTTTCAAAGATGATGAGGATATAAAAATGTAGAATCCAAGGATGATGTAAGGAAAGAAGAGACGAGCTCATATAAAGTAGACTAAAAAAATAAAAGTGAGGGGGAGAAGGATGTTACCCTGATTGATATTTAGCAACCACCAGTACTACTCTAAATTCATTTAGACATTAAAGCTACTCCAGTACCCACCTTTGAATGGTGGAGGTACCCCGAAATATAGGTAACATATAATTTTGGGTTGGAGGTGAACCCAATGATAGAAAATCTGCGAAGAGGGATATACCTGGAACCAAGACTGATTACTATATGCATGTCTACAATGCCTGGATTTGAGTCCAGATTTCAATAGTACAGGTTCTAGTAGATGACTAAAGCACCAAGAAAGTTCAGTCTTGCACTAGTTTGGGAATTTTATGTTGCAATATAAAGGCGAGCTGAAGAGACAATACCCTCAAGGAAACTTGTGGAGGGGTGGTGATCCAGTTACAAGTCTGACTATCTGTGGTGTTTGGGTAAACATTTTATTAAGAACTATCTCCAGATTTTTGCATGTTCCTGATTTCTAGCCTTCAGTAAAGACTGAAGAAATTGATTACTGCATGGATAAAATGCATAGGGTTACAAAGAAACAGATAGGGTTGGCTGACAAAATTATGCACTTTAGATGGATAGGAAACATCATCGCTACAAACAAAGAAGAAAAAAGTTGGTGATAGGTAGCCCAGGTTTGGTTTCACAGAAGATTGAGAAGCAGATGCTGAATTTTGAAGCCAAGTCCTGGTGTATGTTGGGTCAATACAGAATATGTCCCATTACTGAGGATAATGTACTCAGTCAGTTCCATGCAGCATTAGTAGCAGGACTTATGGCTAGATACAAGTTCGATGTCACATAATTCATTGTGAGGCAGATACGTGATAGTGTTGTAGGCATAGAGAAGGTAATTCCGATACCCCTTATATATTAACTCAGATTTTCTTGGAAGCAGGAGTGATAGAACTACCCGACATTGATCAATTCATTGAGCCAAGGAATACTATGGATTTGGGATTTATTAGAAATGCAGCGAATCCCATGGCTAGGAAAGCAAGGCAAGGAGCTGTATTATTAGCTAAAATATTCAAAAACTAGGGTGCAAATTCTGAGGATATAGGGTAGAATAAGGTAGGTGACACCACCGATGAAGGTGTGCAGAATGAGCCACAAATGTCTGATGTAGCGGTTATATCTAGTTCCCCTCCTCCTGCACAGTCTACACTACCTCACTCAACTTCCTCTAGATCGATGCCAGCTTCTTTGATATTTATCTCACATGCCATGTGGGATAATTTTATAAATAGTTTTACTATGTCGGAGATAAAAATTTTGTATGTAGAGGAGTCTTGCAACCCTGGGTTAAAGATAAATTAGAGGAGAAAAATGGGAAAGTCCATGTGAGATTGGATAGTGTTAAGAGGAGACTTACACAACAGCTTACAGGCGACCAAAACCTCAGTATTGTAGAAGTGAAAGCTATAGTGGCATAGTTAAGGAAGATGACATTTAGGCCGGTAATCCCAGCACCTATTATAATAGAGGTCGAGCCTAAGGTTGAAGTTAAAAACATCTAGAAGGTCCCTATGGGAGAATAACGTAGAGAGAGAAATAAGAGAAAAGCCAAATTGTTGAAAATGATAATCTAAAAAAGGAGAAGAAATATAGTGTGTAGAGTGAAAAGGATCGGTATGTAAGGGTTTGAGAGATTGTAGCTGGTGTCAGTAGCTCAAAACTGGCAAGTGAAGATGCTGAGTGGGGCAGTAATATAGCCCCTAGAACTGATATACTGTTGAGGGCACCAGCAAAAATCGGTGCCACTACTGTGGAGATAATCTCAGTAGCTGATGGGACTACTAATGAGGATGCTAGGACCCGCTCTTAGGATTCCTGTGATGTTTTAGTTTGAGCAGGCACCTAGGGCGCCTAGGTATGTCCTCTTCCCTTGTGGTACATTGATAGATGATAATGCTCAAACTACATCTCTCTAATGAGAATGTAAGCAATCATTGTAAATATATAACCAAACTAGGTTGGGGTCGAATCCCACAGGGAATATGGTGTGAACTTAAGTTGTTTGTGATTTAATCAACTGATAGTTGGATGTTTCCTGAAATGGGGGTTTTGGAGATTAGCCAATAATTGTTGGTCACATTAGTTTCAGTGATTGATATCAAGAGTTTATGGAAAACCAGAATTATGTTCACTATGGGTTTTAGTACTTGACAAATGCTAATAGTGATTCAAGATTCTCACAGTAGGTTGGACAACAGATCATCTTTATCGAAGTTATGCCTAAATGTCTCTCGACCTACTTAAGCATTTAATTACCTAATCCTCTCAGACTTAGGGAATTTATATTTACTAACCAGACTTCACCTCAGGTTAATCAACCTTGCTACAACATCAATTATTAAATGGAAGTTTAGTGCTTCCAAGTCCCTGTCAATAATTCACTTCCTATTATATTTGATTTCTTATCTCAAGAAAATCAAAGCAAGTTCTATCTATCATTTGCAACCAATAGATAATAATTAAAATCTCAAAATTATCAAGGAGTCCTATTACCTTTAGAATCTTAAACACTTAGCATCTTACCAAGACTTAACCCATAGATCCCATAATTTGGGTTAAAGAGATTTAGCCACTCATAATGTAATAAGCGAAACAACTAAATGAATTCATAATTTGAAAGATGAACTTACCATAAGATGAATACTAACTAGTAATGCTCAGATTAGATCACAATAGAAATCCCAAAATATTGATGAAAATCTCTTCAAAGTTAGCTAGTTTTCAAGCCAAGAAACTAGAGAGAAAAGTGACAATATCGATATGTCCCAAAACAGGTTCGGAATTCCTTTAAAAACCCTAAACTAAGCTTTAAATAGTTCACCCTAATTATGGAAACAAAATCATAGAGTTCAGCAATTTCTCGGATTAGATGATGACATTTGTGATACCTTATCAGAAGTCTGACGACTTATCACAAATGTCGTCAGCTCCTTCTTCAGTTTTGTCACTTCTTTCTTAAGGTTGATGATGAAACCTGATGACTTATCAGCTCTTTGACAACCTATCATTGATGTCATCAATTATTCACTTCATCTCTCATGTTTTGCCTTAGGCTAACGAAAAACATGACATTTTATTACACTTATGATGGCCTATCACCAAATATCATCACAACTTTCAGCTGAGGTCCATTCTCTGTTTATAGTTGACGGCGACTCTAATAGTTTATCACAAGGATGATGACTTATCAAGAATGTCGTCACCACACTTCTCTTCTATTTGCTTCAGATTTCAACTCTTTTGCTTCCGTCCTTGTTGTTTCTCTTACATCTTGGCTTCTACTACAAAATCAAAGATAAAACAATCAAAAATGATAAAATTTGCTTAAGACCTTGCAATTATTCTCAGTTGAAAGCCTCAAATATGTTAGTGTCTTCTCACACATCAACACCCTCACCTTAAAAAAATTATTTGTCCATTAGCAACTCAAATACAACCATGAGGATACAAAGTACATTCAGTAGTCAATCATCCATATTATCTCAAAACATCTTCACTATCTCCAAGGTCAATCACTTCAAGAACAACTGTGTCTATTAATGAAGAACAATAATGTAACACACAAAAATCAAGATACGACAGTAGTTCATCTTTAACAACCATGCATAGACCAGTATTACACTATCTGAGCAAGTTAGCAACTAGCAACATATCTGGTGTACCCTCACAACAATGAAATCCCCTTTTTCTTATATCAGCATTCATATATGTAACCATGGGGACAATCAAAGGACACTCACTCTCAGAATGACGTTCCAATCAATGCATGCCAAGTACCACAGGCTTGCCCTTATTTTCATTACCAAGGTTTTTAGACAGGTCAGCTAGGATCACTATAGGTCTTCTCTTTGGCTTGTAATGTAGGCTAGGGGCTGGTATGATACTCGATGGTATTTAAAGTGACTAAGCCTCCTTGACACTACACTAGCTTTTGGGATCTCACTCATTTACCTTTTTCTACTCTTTTCTTTACTTGATTACACTTATTCAGGATGGGTGCGGTTCTTTTCTACAATCACTTCTTTTTTTTTTCATAACTTTTCTTTTCTTTCTCTTTTCCACTGCACCTAAATTTTTATTCTTTTTCTTTTACTCTACCTTTCTTCATACTCATTTTACATCACCTACCCCTATGATATCCACCCTCAACTTAGGACATTTTCCTAAGTCAAGGTGCACAGTGTCCAAGAAGGACTAGGGCTAAAACAGGTTCATTATGATATAAAAACAGGACGGTGATAGGTATCATAAAAAGAAATAGGCTATTTAGGCTCAAAATAGGGATCAAGGGATATTATGCATACAGGGAAGGTAATTTAGGCTAAAGTGAGCTAATATCAAAATGGCCTATGATCCTTTCCTAACCCCTATCCTTCAACTTAGGTAAGACTAACTGGTCAAGTTATGGATTCAACATACATAGGGGAATAAGTAAGATCTCACATGCACATGGCATACAAGTATATCACAAGTTACTGCTCTTTCAGTTCATGCAGCTGTTTAGCAATGATTGTTGCGTCACTAGAACTAATGCCATACAACGATGCACAGTGGTCACACTTAGATGCAAATCACACATTTAAACCTTCAGACCATTGGAGAGGTTCTAAAAAATCACAAAAACAAGTTAACTTCCTTAGTTACTTATATTTCTCCTAGTTAGTTACAAAATTTTACAACAACAATTTACCATACACCCTCAACTTAAAATCAACGAAAAACTCAACTAAGGGTTAGGGTATACCTGGAGTAGATTAATCACGGGGATCATGGGTTTCCTCCCATGTAGCGCCTGATTTAACGTCACAGCACAACTTAGGTATCTCGATTATTTCAGACTTCGTCGAGACAGATAGTAGCAATACTTTTCATCAAGTCTTTTGGACCAGTATAAAGTTTGACTCATTGCCCATTCACCTTGAAGGTACTGCCATCTTTATTTTCAAGTTCTACTACTCCAGATGAGTAGACTTAACTAACTCTAAATGGGCCTGACCACTTGGATTTAAGCTTACTTGGGAACAGTTTGAGTGTAGAATTGAACAAAAACACCAAGTCACCTTTTTGGAAGTCTCATTTCTCTATCCTCTAATCATGATACTTTGTTATCTTTTCTTTATATAGTTCTACTTTTTCATATGCCTTGCAATAAACAAAAACAACAAATAAATGTGAAAGTAGGAAACTTGACTAACAGTCAATTAACGCACACAAACTTTAATTTACAACTGTATTCCACGGCAATGGCGCCATTTTTGATAACTCTCAAACAACACCTCTCTAATGAGAATGTAAGTGATCATTGTCAATATATAACCCAACTAGGTTGGGGTCGAATCCCATAGGGAGTATGGTGTGAACTTAAGTTGTTTACGATTTAATCAACTGATAGTTGGATGTTTCCTGAAATGGGGGTTTTGGAGATTAGCCAATAATTGTTGGTCACTTTAGTTTCAGTGTTGTAATCAAGAGTTTATGGAAAACCAGAATTATGTTCACTATGGGTTTTAGAACTTGACAGATACTAATAGTGATTCAAGATTCTCACAGTAGGTAGGACAATAAATTATCTTTATAGAAGTTATGCCTAAATGTATCTCGACCTACTTAAGCATTTAATTACCTAATCCTCTCAAACTTAGGGAATTTATACTTACCAACCAGACTTTACCTCAGGTTAATCAACCTTGCTACAACATCAATTATTAAATGGAATTTTAGTGCTTCCAAGTCCCTATCAATAATTTACTTCCTACTATATTTGATTTCTTATCTCAAGCAAATCAAAGCAGGTTCTATCTATCATTTGCAACCAATAGATAATAATTAAAATCTCAGAATTATCAAGGAGTCCTATTACCTTTAGAATCTTAAACACTTAGCATCTTACCAAGACTTAACCCATAGATCCCATAATTTGGGTTAAAGAGATTTAGCCTATCATAATGTAATAAGTGAAACAATTAGATGTATTCATAATTTGAAAGAAGAACTTACCACAAGATAAATAGTAACTAGTAATTCTCAGATTAGATAACAATAAAAATCCTAAAATATTGATGAAAATCTCTTCAAAGTTAACTATTTTTCAAGCCAAGAAACTAGAGAGAAAAGTAATAATATCCTATGTCCCAAAACAGGTTCGAAATTCCTTTAGAAAATCCTAAACTGCTTTAAACAGTTCACCTTAATTAAGGAAACAAAATCACAGAGTTCAGCAATTTCTCAGATTAGATGACGACATTCGTGACACCTTATCAGGAGTCTGACTATTTATCACAAATGTCGTCTGCTCCATCTTCAGTTTTAGCACTTACTACTTAAGGCTAATGATGAAACCTGATGACTTATCAGCTCTTTGATGACTTATCATAGATGTCATCAATTATTCACTTTAGCTATCATGTTATACCTTAGGCTAACGACAAACTTAATGGCTTATCACACTTATGATGGCCTATCACCAAATATCATCGTAACTTTCAGCTGAGGTCCATTCTTTATTTAAGGATGACGATGACTCTGATGGCTTATCACAAGGCTAATGACTTATCAGGAATGTCGTCAGCCACACTTTTCTTCTATTTGCTTCATATTTCAACTCTTTTTCTTCTGTCCTTGTTCGTTCTATTGCATTTTGGCTTCTACTGCAAAATCAAAGATAAAACAATCAAAGACGACAAAAATTGCTTAAGACCTTGTAATTATTTTAGTTAAAAGCCTCAAATGTGTTAGCATCTACTCACATATCAATAGATTCATTGAGGACACTGTATAGGCTTTAGTTAGGGAGGTGGGGGGTGTACCACAGTTGCCGCGGTTTAAGATTGCCATGTTTTAAAACCCACTGTCCATAGTTTGAAAGTGAGAACCGAAATATTTTTGTTGTTATTTTCTTGATATTTTGTGTGTTGTGTGATGCTGAAAATGGGAAGAAAATTTGTACTTGCGGAAATAGCCATGGTTTTGAATGATTATGATGAACTTGTATGCTGAACATATTTGACTTTGAAGAATTGAGTCAAAAAATTGATACCCCTCTTAAAAATTTTGCTGATTGTGTGATGTGTGTATGTGCGAGGGATGACCATGAATCTGATAATGACAATAGAATTTGGGATAGAACAGTTATGAAAAGTAATTGCATAATTGGATAAGTAGTAACTAGCAGTATGACCTTGTACGAGGTATGTGTGAGGCATTACCTAGTTCTCAGTATATCAAAATTCAGAACTTGCCCGGTTGCTCTTACCTAGGGTTAGAATAGTCGGCTAGGAGATGATCATAGGATATTTTTTATTATTAGTCCACTAAAGCCTAAATTCCTAACCAAATGTATTATGAATCCTGTGATCTAAAAAGTTGAGCCTAATTGACCCGTTTACACCGATTTCACCTTCCCAATTAAACTATAATGAACCTATTTTAGCCTTGATCCTCTTTGGACTCCGTGGGCCTCAACTTAGGCATATTACTTGAGTTGAGGGTAGCTATTATAGGGGTGGTGCATAGGGAAAAATGAGTATAGAGAAGGAAGTGTAGAAAAATATAAAGAAGGACTGGCGCGGTGAAAATGAAAAGATAATAAAGACAAAAGAAAATTGCAAGAATAGAAAAAGAATGTTAGAAAAAAACTGTACCTGGTACAATCTGAATGTGCATTAAAATGAAAAAGGAAGAAATAAGGGCGGAAATAAAAGGAAGAAAAACTTGAAAATAAGTGGACCCTAAATAAAATTAGTGTCTAAGAGGCTTAGTCACTGAAGAAATCATAAAAAGATACCATACTATCCCTAAACCTATGTTACAAGCTAAATAAAGTTCTATAGTAATCCTATCTCGACTGTCTGAAAACCCAGGAAGAGAACATATGGGCAAGCTTATGGTGTTCTGAATATATTGGCAGATAGTTCTTTATGAGCGAGAGCATCTTTTGAAATATCCCTGAATAAGTGAATGGGTTTTCCTTGATTGTGAGTGTACAAGTTTATGTTGTTCGGTTGCTAGACTATTCAGTGAGTGTGATTTGTGTTTATGCCTAGTTGTTTGTTACTAATGTAATGCCATCACTGAATTCTTTTCTATCACTAATGTAATGACATCACTGCATTCATTTCTGTCAATCCGTGTACCAAAATTATATACATAGTTGGATTATTGAAAAGTTAAAACTAGAAGGGGAATGAAATATTGATAACTGAGATAAAAAGTCAATGCCATAGGTATCTTATTATCTTCCTATTTAAGCATCATTTTTGTTAGTAGTTTTGAGTTTTGTTTTGCCTAAGGACACTCAAACATTCTAAGTTGAGGGTGTTGATGTGTCGTGGAAACACGACACATTCGATGCCTAAAAATAATAAATTTATGCTTGAACTTAGGTTTTTTGGTGAATATGAGGTGTTTGTTACTTAATTGCAGGGAATATAGGTACGAAGCACCTTATAAAGAAAGTTGGAAGAGAAATCTCTAAAAATATGAAGTCTGCTCATCCTACGAGTCAGCTTACCAGTCATCAACACATCATATGACTCATAGGCGTACTCGTGAACAAAACAGTAACCAAGTTTAAGATGAAGGAACGAAGTAAAGAATGATCATGTATCGTAAGGAGTCACTATAGGCTGTGTCAAGAAATCATAAAGAAAATAGAAACTCAAGTGTCATTTAAAGGTGAATTCAAAGAAGGAGATGAGTAGTAAAGTTTAATAACGACTCATAGTGACTAGTCATAAGCTGACTAGTATACAAAAGCCAGGAAGAACACGACCTAGGTGGTGACAAGTGAAAACCACAAGTCGTAAGGTATGGTTATGACTTGTGAGGATGAGTCCTAGGGACAATAGAAGCCTGAAGCCCTGAAAGATCATTTACTAAAGTACTTACGACTAGCACTGTACAACTCGTAAGAATACCTTATGAATGGACTATGCGAGTCGTACCTTGTGCCGACATACTTTTCCTATTCCATTTTAATTATGATTTCTGGATTATTTGGATATACTATAAATACCTTAGGGTTATTCGTTTATTAGGTTACACACTTTTACATTACTTTTACTACTTTTAACATACTTTGATCATTGAGATTTTGTTCTTGAGATTTTGGGTTTTTATTCAATTGAAGACTTTAGATTTTTTCCTCTTATAATTAATTACATGTCTTCTTTATTGATTATCATGGATTGTTGCATGAACATGAGAGACTAATTTCTTTTACTAGGGTTATGGTCACCCTAATTGATTAACTACGTTGAGAAAGTGGGAGATTCATCTATTCTGACGTGGTTTCATGTATCTTAATATTCTTTATATTAACTGACCTCAGAGCTATTACTGAAGCTTAAGGATTGCCTGTATTAAAAAAAGTCCTCACAAGGGAGTTTGAGATTAGGAAAAAGGGAAAACGACAGCAATTTGAGATTCACATCCATCTTATAATTCTAATATCTCACCTAATTAATTTGGGAGTCAAAAGGTGAAAGTAGAACTTAAGTTATAGATAAGGATAAATAAGGAGACACCCTGAGGCTCACAAGGTTAAGGATAAAATTTATTAATGCATTCACAAGACGATTGATAATACATAGCTTCTTGGATTTACATACAGAGCAGTAGAATAGGTGAGTTGAACACGAGAAGTTTACGGAGTTGAGAATCTAGGGGGAACACAATCCTAGTGTTCATCTTATATTGTTTACAAACTCAATAATTCAAGTTCAATTACTACTTACTATTGATTTCAGAAAATTCCCCTATTTACTTTTGCATATTGCTCATGAATTTTGTCAAGTTAAGAGACTGTTCAATGTTTTTCCTGTGGGTTCGACTCCAACCTGGTTTGGGTTACTATATTTGACATCGACTGCAACTTACTTCTTTGGAGGTTATTTTTTTGTGACATCACACCCCACACATCAAATAGCTTCAGCTATAAAATAGGGGTCATAGGGAGTTCATGGTTCCTTTATATATTTCCTTAGCACTGGCATTGGTCATAGGCTACAACAAAGTCATGAATATCTTTGTAGATTGTTGAATAGTTGTACCCACATTGCAAAATCTTATGGGCTATGAAGATTCCACCATGGTGACCCTTAATGTGAGAAGCCTGGTAAGCCTTAAGAATGGTCATCATCTCCTTTTCAGGGATGCATCTATAAATGACTCCATCTATACAAATTTCTAATAGATAAGGTTCATCGTAGAAGAATGTCCATACCTCATCCATAAACCTCTTTCATTGCTGGAAGGACAGATCCTCTAGGACAAGATTACTTGCCAGGTAATTTAAAAAATTAGCAAACCAGGGAATTAGGTATTGCGATGCTACCAAAATCTGCTATTCTGGAAAAGTATCATCGATTTTAAGCCCATTCCTTACTTTCTACATTGCTTCACCCTTATGTTTGGACAAATGATCAACAACTTGATTTTCTTTACCTTTTAGGTCTTTCACTTTAAAATCAAACTCTTTCTGCAAGAGAACCCAATGGATCAGTCTAGGCTTTGCATCTTTCTTTGCCATAAACTTTCATAGGGCTGCAAGGTCGATATGAACAACAACCTTAGTTCCAATCAGATAAGTCTGAAATTTCTCAAAGGCAAAAACCACTACTAGTAACTCTTGTTCTATACCAATATAATTCTTCTAAGCAAGGTTTAATGCCTTGCTGTCATAGTAAATAGGTTGCAAAATATTTTCTCGCCTTTTGCCCAGGGTAACGCCTAGGGCTACACTACTTGCATTACATATGATCTCAAATAACAAGGACAAGTTAGGAGACACTATGATAGGGGCTGACACCAACTTCTTCTTTAAGCTTTCAGAAGCTTCCAAACATGCCTCATTAAAATCAAATTTCACCTCTTTCTCAAGGAGCTTGTAAAGAAGATTTGCGATCTTTGAAAAATCCTTGATGAATCTCCTAGAGAAAACAACATGAACTAAAACTCTTTGAATTCCCTTCACTGAAACTAGTGGTGGTATCTTCTCAATTACTTTAATTTTCTCTTTGTAAACCTCTATGCCTCTTTTTCAGATCTTGTGCCCAAGCATAATTCCTTCTTTTACCATAAAATGATACTTTCCACAGTTGAGTACCAAGTTGTATTCCTTGCATCGATGGATAGCACTTTCCAAGTTAACTGGATAGTCTTCAAAAGAATCACCAAGTAAAAGAAAATCATCCATTAAGACCCCAATGGTGTCTTCTACCATGTTAGAGAAGATGAACATCATGCATCTTTGAAATGTGGCTGGAGCATTGCACAACCCAAATGGCATTTTTTTAAAGAAAAGGTCCCATATAGGCAGGTAAAATTGTCTTCTACTGATCTTCAGGATAAATAGTGATTTGATTGTAACCCGAAAAGCCATTTAAAAAACAATAACATTCCTTTCCAGCAAGTGTATCTAATATTTGGTCCATGAAAGGCATTGAGAAGTGGTCCTTTTGGGTCCATGTGTTCAACTTTCTGTAGTCCATGCATACTCTCCAACCTGCAAC